>NW_028280759.1:3735000-3920000 GCF_059751285.1 Brachycentrus maculatus | reverse complement strand
ATATGACGCAGTGCCCTATGCACCATTGGGGTGCGGATAAGGGTTTAATTATTATTATTATTAAAATATTCGTTAATTGAATTCTTATGTAGGTACGCAATAATGTGGCATAATTTACAAAATATAACATTAATTATTTAAACATAAATATTTTTAAATTGTAACGAATCCGTGATAGTAAATAAATCATCTTGAGTCAAATTACAAACTAACCGGATTGATTTTACAATTTGTTTTATGAAACGGACAAAGAATTAGATAATTAGTTTTCCGATTTGGAGCACAATGATGAAAATATTTCGTCAAATTAGGTATACGTGATTTTCGTCGTACCTGCTATTCTCATTGCTTACTTTCATGGCAAAACCTTGAATTTTCCGTTATGACACAAAAAAAGTAAATAGACACTCAACACTAATTGATAAATTATGATATTACATTAATTATTATAATACAGATATATTTTGAGAACATGATGAAATAAATATTACAAAAAGTAGAAAAAATTACATGATTTACGCTTTGTTAAATTATAAAGGCCATTTTTGTGGAACTATTTTTCATGATTAATATTAACCTCAAAATTTGCTCATTATTAGTACTAAAGCATGCTATTATTGAGCAATTGCTACGTAGTAGCAAGTGTGTACGTAATTTGCTGGAAATAACTATTCGCTTTTCGAGCATGCTTAAAATTCGATCCATTTTTTACTGCTACCTGCTCGCGGGTGAGAGTAGTGCCTGAACAGGTGTGGACGAGGCATGCTTCAAGCGAATCAATTATATACAGCTAGAGAGTATGCTCGTCTTAAGCATGCTCAATTAGTAGGATGTGTATCTGTACCTTAACGTTTTCATTATTATTGTTACCAGCAACTCAGCGAACACACAACATAATGTTTCTGTCATTTTACAAGACATAACAGTAATATACTCGTATGCATACGTATGAATACTATTATCGGATCGATAAATATATCAAACTATTATTTTATTTATTGTTTCGGCATTAACTTTGTGGTAAGACATGTTACAATGATTAAAGAAAACACTTCGTTTTTTACCACTTGAGTTTTATTATAGACTACATGTTTCAGAAGTTAAACTTCCATCATTCAGGTCTGAATATTATACAGACCTGAATGATGGAAGTTTAACTTCTGAAACATGTAGTCTATAACAAAACTCAAGTGGTAAAAAACGAAGTGTTTTCTTTAATCATTCAAACTATTATTGTTTTTGAAGATATTTATGTCTATTACTCTAATAGTCATCTTGAAAATGCAACTACATACTTCAGCTTATATCACATATTTAACCAATATTATAGTGTAATATTTTACGAATGAGGGCAGATGACATTATTGTATTACCTAATTATACTCGTATATAGTCCCGAATATATTCAAATAATTTTTAAGGAACATGTAATACAGTTTAAATTAAAGTCCTGTATGCGCTAAATCGTAATGAAGTTCACTGATATAATCGGTTTATGTCAGCTATTTGCAAATATTTGAGCAAGTCCTAAAACCAGGGTTTTTTTTTAACAAAAAAGGTTCCGGAACTCACTTCATGTCAAGTTTTTTACCAAAAAAATATATTCAAATATCATTTAAATAATCATTAGAATACCATATTTTATCATTTTTATAAATTATATAAATATATACTGTAATTACGTAAGCGCAAACATTGATTCGTCTAATTGATTTTGAAAATTATATATTTATATATATATATATATATATATATATATATATATATATATATATATATATATATATATATATATATATATATGTATATATATATGTGTGTATATATATATATATATATATATATATATATATATATATATATATATATATATATATATATATATATATATATATATATATATATATATATATATATTATCCGCGAAAAAATGTGCCGTAACGCCAGGTTACATGAAACAAAAGCCCTATTCTAAAACTATACGAATTATAAGGATTTTTTACATCTTAATAATGAGTTATAAATAAATTTTCCAAAATTAAATATTAATATATCAGAAATCGAATATATCTAGTACTATTCCTTGTTAAATATCCCTTTTTAAAATTTTACCTAGAAAAACATATAATACTTTTTTTTAAGGTAGTTTAAAATTGAGATAAGCGCGCAGGACCGGCGTAGCGTAAATAAGGGGTCTAATAATGAACTACGGTGGTCATCACTGCTTAGATTCATTGAACCCTGGAACCAATTTCGAACAAAGGATTTGGGCCTTCGAAATGAGTGTGGCGGCACAAGGATTATTCATCTCGAGGAAAACATTGAGGAATTTCTGAGATAGCTATCTATATACCGTACAATTTGTTCTAAGTGTATACTTGATACACAATTAATAATTAATAGGTACGTACCCTACGTACAACCAATAATAACGACATACGAAATACCTAAACGATATTAAAATACCTATGTATAATTAATGTTTATATAAGAAGAAGTAAGTATGTATAAGTGTGTAAGTATATATAAACATATCTGATATCGACAGGTATTACTTGTCATTTCCACGTCTTGTCTGATGGCTCTCAATGTTCGATGTATTGAAAAAAAGAAATTTTATTTTTTCATCGAATTTTCAGAAAAAAAAAAATTATTAAAATATTTTTTAAATATATTTTTCATGAACTTACATTTTTGCATTTAACAAACTTTTATGTTACAAAAGTTTGTTAAATGAAAAAAATGCCCAAATCTCTTTTCTTGCTTATACTTTTCGGTATTTTTTTTATGTTCAGAATTTTTGAATACGCTGTACAGCTATGAATTAAACGTCCAGTAAATATTATAGGTGTACCAGATTTAGAACGTCTACGTCTATCTTGCTCCATACGAACACTCACCAAAATATAAGTGATGAACCGTCAGAACACTAGAATACTCACCAAAATGTTATTAATGCACAATCAGAACACTAGAACACTCATCAAAATATAAATAATGCACTATCAGAACACTAGAACACTCACCAAAATATTAGTGATGCACTGTCAGAACACTAGAACACTCATGAAATTACTAGTAATATGTACAAAATTTAACATTCATTGTTGGCATGTATAAAGTATGACTATCCGCTACAAATATTGAATCAACAGAGTGATACAATATAATTATTTGTACTAGAAAAATAGAAGAACAATAGCATTCATAATATTGTGTGTAAGCAATATATTAGAACATATTTCTTTGGTGTCTGACACACACATTAATATTTTTATACATGTTTGACAAGCTCAAATAATATTTCAAAACACTGAAATAGAGCGTGGCTGTCACAAATAGTTTCTATGTATTTTCGCTTTTGTTATAGTTTCCTCTAATTGAGTGAGAATTGAGCAATAACGATTGTTGATGCCATATCATTATCAAATCATCATGTGATGTAATGGATTTATTCTTCTGCTAAAATAATTGAAGTCGGTATTTCGAAAATGATGTCATCTATCGCTCACTCCTTTCAACAACGTCATATATCATAAATCGTTCATTTTCAATTGTGCATGTTTTTGGAATGCCCGGAAAATGTACTATATTACTATATACTAAAAAATGTAACAACAAAAGCGGCATATTTTTAACTTAATATTTACCCGCTACAGGGTAGAAAGTGTTGTTTTTGCATTTTGACGAAAAGGTATTAATTTATTTAATGTTTTTTTAAATATACTTAATATTATTCAAACGGAGAAAAAACATTCAGGTTATACCTAAAAAGATCTGTTGCACCGTAAAAAGTTCATTTAGTGGTTTGATATTTATTTTTAATACATTTCATTATATTTTTAAACTTTAAAAACGATCCCTTGAAAAATCAAGTTTTTGATACATGACGTTGTTGAAAGAAATGAGGGATATGGACTCGTGCATTTTAACTAAATAAATACCTATATAAATTTTTACAAGCAATATTGTTTTTCATGACTAAATATAAAGAATTAAATATAAAGAGTTTTTTTATGCATAAATGGTGTTCTCAGAACAAAATCAATTACGTAAAATGTTACCTGAATAAAGAGAAAATTTAGTTGCAACTTAACGAATGATGGGCCTTAAAAAATTAATACATATTCAAATTGCTTATTACGTCCTAAGATTTTTTTTCGTAAGTGCGTTTTCCCCATTTTTGTAGAACTTAAGTGGGTTTTTTTATATTTCAGTCAATATGATCTGTCTCGCGTTCCTGGTTCTTGAATCTATGAGTGCAATATATTTGAAAAAGTATAGGTGACGCTAGTTATGATGTTCAAGGTGAAGGACATAATTGCTATACCGATAAAGAAATAAAGGAGAAAGAGTAGATATAGATTTAATTATAATTAGGAAAAGGAGTATTGTAGTAGTGGCTAAGGCATTTGAGGTGCAAAGCCGTACGTATAAGCTACCATCAAAATATGCGAGTCCCTCGATAATAAAGTAATTTTGCTAGATTCTTTCATATGTTCTTTCTGTTTTACTTTATTATCGTATTATCAACATTTTCCTAATAAAACATCTAACTACGCGAGTATTACACTTACATTCCTATAGTGTAATAAAAATCCGAATGTATTTACTTTCGGTAGCCATTAACTTTCAGTTTTATTAGAGTCATAAAATGCACACTTATTTTATATGTGCATACGTATCACGAGTAACAGTAAGTATTATAATATAAGGGGAGATAATAGACTTTATTTACATTTTACTTTTAACAGCCAAATTTTACACACTTGTATTAATTTAGATTGGCAGTGACAGGGAAATTAACCACAGAAGCTCTAAAGCTTAGCAATAAAAAAGTAAGGATCCACATGACACTGCAGACTGAGGAAACACACTCCCCAGTCTGCAGATTTCGTATGGAGGATAACGAAACACTCTATTCCATATTCTCTATAATTGTGACGCAAGCAAACGTTACATCCTTGGAGGACCACTTCTAGACTCCGAGAAGGTGAAGCTCGTACCACCAAGACAGGTCGTGAGCTACACGACTCATGTAGGTCTTGAGAGTGAGCTATGATACAGAGGGAGGTCATAATGAACCTAATATGGTCGCAGTGATATAAGGGATACAAGATACCTTAACCTCATAATAAAATAATAAATAAAATCAAAATAAACAAAAAATTTAAGACAGGGATATTGAAAGCTTTTATGTTAAAATTCACAGTAAAATCGGGATACTATTTTGTTTTACATTTTCTATAAATTTCGCAACATTTTTCATACAAAAAAATCTTTGCAAAAAAAGGTCTGTCAGGAAGCCTAGATGCTTCTGTATTAGATCTAGGAATGCGGTGGGACAGCTTTCAGTAAATACTGAATTTAGCTAGAATACATTTCAGTTAACTTTTTTTTTTTTTCTTTATTTAAAATTCTTTTGCATTACATAAATTAAAACCAAAAAATATTTATAAAAAATAAAAATGAATACAAAAAAAGATCCCACAAAGGCATGGCCTGTGTGTGGGTATACAAAATAAATAGTCATAGTACAGGGTATAAGGGTATAGGTTTCTAAGCATAATTAGTTAATACAAAATACAAAACACAAAATACAAAATACAAACTAATTCTCTATTTTAATAATCACGTTTTGTAAGATAATAAATTAGTATTCCGCGTTCAGCTGAAGCAGACTAAATATTTTCATGTTCACTGAGAATCATTAATTCAATGGGTGTTCCGATTGAAACGTTAAAAGCACATAAATAATTTTAGATTTCTAGAAAAGAAAAGGAAACATTAAGCACAGACACGATACATTTTTTAATTACTTGTTTATTTTTTTATATTTATTAGTTTAAAATAGGACCAGAGGAAAACCGAGGACAACTTGACTTGTTCAAGTATTTAAAATACTTGGAAGGTTAGGAGATGGAATAATCGGCGAATATGTATGCTTGAATGTTGTAGAGGCGAGGATTGCTTGCAAAGACGTGTGGCGCTCTATTCTCTCTGATTACCCTTGCGGAAAGCGTTGTAATGGTTAGTTTGTTAGTTAGTTTTGAATGAGTATACTATAAAATTGTTGTGAATTGACGGTTGGCACATATTTTTTAACGCACAATGTATTTATGACCGCTTCCTCAAGACTGCATGAACTGCTAAATCAATTTTTGTAATGCCTTACTCGCAATAATATAATTTAGTTCGCATGTGACAGCGCTGAGAGCCAGACGTTAGTTACGACCAATTTTTTTAGAATATATACTGGTATATTTTATGTTTTTTGGGATAAATATAATGAAAATATTTATACTTTCATCCTTTTAAGTCCTTTAAATAACTTTTTTCTTTTCAAAACCACAAATTTATTTCGAAGAAAAACTTATTTTTTCAATAAAAAAGCTGTATTTTAAGAAGAAGAAAATCAATTACGTCAAATGTTACCTGGGTTTGAAGAAAATTAAGTTTTGATTTATCGAATACTGGGCCTTAATAATAGAATTATAATGAAGGACAAACGAAAAATGGCATTCTAAAATACATCAAAACTAAATAAATAATTGTTAGAAATCGATGTACCCACCAATGTACTCGTACGTATTAGAATTTCAATGTTGTGTAGAGAACATTTTACGGAAGTTGACACGTTCTCGCATACCTTGCGGTCGATGTGACTGTATGCCGAGTAATTACTAACTTCGTAAGTTGCATATTCCACGGAGCGTCCGACGCGGCTTCTGAGTAAGTACCTGCGTTCACGGATAAAGAAACTGTCTGCGGTTTATCATTTATCATGCATTATAGCCCATTATTATCGGTCGCCGCCTCCGTATCGGCGATCGTGCGCCTGACAACTTTCCTTCATGCGTGATGGGCGTCTCGGCCGAATCAACGGTTCAAGAGGTCTTGTCAATTCGACCTTTACGAATCGTAATTTCATACGATTATTTTCAGCGTAACTAAACAGGGACTGTTAACAGTGTTAACGACTGCTACATCATTCTATTTACTTACAATTCAGTTCCAATGGATTCATTATTTCATTCATTATTTAAATTACAAACTTAACACTGGTAATAACAAGAATTTGCTACAAGAAGGGTAAGAAGTCATAAAATTAGAACAGGAAAAGATGATAAACTCACTAATATGTATGTACATAAGAGGATTTATTGCAAAGAAGCAATATCTCTAACCAACCAAAAAAAGACCAGTGTTAATGTTTTTTCATTAATTTCATCTTCATCCTTCAAACCCTTATCCACACCCGACGGTGCATAGGGCACTGCATCTTGTAAACTTACTAACTCTGAATTCTACCTGTGGCTAATGCAACACCGCTCATCATATACCTACTAAGGTTCCAACTTTATAAGTTTTATAACCTGTCCCTACTTGTGAGTGGGTTTACTCTTTATGTTTAAAGTTAATAAAATTTCATGGAATTCATGAGTAAAAATTCTAGTCAAAACACTCGCTATAGACAAGTGATATTGGCCAATGTTTAAACCTTATATAGATGATTGTAATAAGAGGGAAGATAGTGATTATACTTACATATAAATAACATAAAAATTACTGTCAATTGCAACATGAATGAACAAGTATTTATAATATGTAAATGTTTTTGTAATAATAAATTAATCAAAATAAGTCAAACGAAGGATTTAGGATAAGGTAAAGAGATGTGTGGGAGAGGTAGAGGAACCAAGGAAGAAAGATATGTGAAACTGTAAGGGTTCGGATAATAGATACTAATATTTCAGGCGTTTCATGAAAGTCATCAGAGATTGCATTTTTCAGGCGAAGAAGTAATTCATACGAATAATATAGAAATAAAAATATTTATTTGACTATTCTTTTGATAATTTCAATATTTATTTCAGTTTTTTTATTTATAAAATTAATTAAAAGCAAAGATATCGTAAATCAATGCACTATGCATACAGATTTATTATTTATACTGCACATAAAATATTAATCAAATAATTTCTCAATAACGGAATAATTGCAAAGCGTTTGATTTCCAGCGAATAATATTTGCACGTATTTCGAAATTATGTCGAATTGTGAAAGTGTATTTCAAACAATAATTGTTTTTAAACATACACTTGCATATGTTTCGTCGTAATCCAACCAATTAAACATATCGCCGATTACTTTATTACGTTTGTAATTATCCGGCATTATTATTTGTGCAATATCCATAAGGTATACATACGAAACATCTGTTACTCGCAAAGCAAAGTGGAACGAAACATCTCGAGATTTCATTAAGAATCGAGATGTTTTAAAAGTACTTTCTCCTTTACAAATCATCAGCCATTGGAATATTTTGAATCGGTTATAGTAAGAGTAATATACACGTTTATCTGCGTTTTCTATTTTCTCGTACACGCCTGCATTAGAGGATGGAGGCTCTTAGTCGTAATTACCAACAAAACATGACACTTTCAATTAAAGTGCGTCGTGGTGGTTGGCAAGTCAAGAATATTATTCAATGCCACCGAGTCAAGAAAACCGGTTGAAGTGATATTCCTGCGTTCGTATTTCATACGCGTTACGCATTATTTTGCGGAATGGACCGATATACGATCATTCACCTGATAATGTGTATGCGAAATAGAAAATCTAATATTGTTGTATACTTAGCCATAATATGTAAATACATACTAAGAAAATATAATTATTTTTGTATATATGTTTTACATAGTATAATTCTCCTCTTTCCAAATAATTGGGATATTTAAAAAAAGCTCATAGTGCTTAGTTTCTGTGTTCCTGAGTTTCTAGACCAAATATTTTTTTATAGAAACATATACCTGTATATATTTTAAAAATTTAAGTTTTACTTTGTGAATAACAATATTTTATGGTAAATTTCCCTCTTTTTTAGGAAGATTTTAGATAGATACATCAAACATTACATTACATTACAATTAGTAGATTACGTTTTTGCTGGTATATATTATAAGTTCTCAATTCAATTTTCCGAAAATTTTAATATATGCTTCATATTAAATTTAAAATTTAAACCAACTCAAAATAATCACGTTCGAAAACCATCCAATATCAATATTAGTTAGCTCCAACTATACAAAAAAAAACAAAACTACATTTTTGGCATCTCAAAAGAATATGAAAGTCTGGGTATTTACAGGGCTATTGGGAAGTCAAAAATGTAAAATAAAAGTGGAAAAACTCAAATTTGTATACAAGTATTTGGATACACTCAAAATGTTGTGAAAACTATTTTATTATTAACTGTAAGAAATTCATATATGTACTATTATGTACATTTGTCAAAAAATCGCTTTATTTGTAAATCTTTTTTTAAATGTCAATTTTTACGTAATCCGTTTGGAGACAGAGAATAAAGCTTAGATGAAGATTCCATCAAATGTCAGAATACACAATATGTATTCCAAGTTACAATAATTTCACGTGTTTGATTAAATATCCAAGGTCTTAATTTTTAGCTAGCTACCTAGTAGTATGTTAAACACATCTCTGAGTGGTTTCGTCACAATGGATGGAATGATACTTTCGCTCATGGCTTAAAGCTTTTTACACAAGTATTATACTTGATAAGCCAACCTCATCACTGGACTCCGTACTTAGCGCCACGGAGAGCTCTTGCAATGACGTTTTTTTAGCAATTCACACTCATTGACAGTCATCATATCACAGTACATAAATCATACTTGAAAAATAACCGAGGTGAGATCTCTAAATTTTTACTTTTAACATACCTACATACCTAGCTAAGATATTATACACGGCTTGGGTATATATAATAGAATGCTATCGTATAGGTACTTGCCAAAGGAACAATGTTTTAGTCGAATATTTTGAAATTGTTTGATTAGAAATCTTTTAAACACAGTTCAGTCACGGAATTATGTAGCCATATCATTTAACTTGTTGACCCTAAAATTCAATATCATTTAAGTACGAAATAATTATATTTAAAACTTTTATAAATAGTAGTTTTTAAGTATATAATTATACTATTCTATTGTGGCCAATTCCATCACTCGGTGTAAAACGAAAATATTTTTTTTTTAAAAAAGAACATAGATACATTTATCTGTTGCCATTTTTTTGTACTAATATGATCTCAACCGTTATTTTTTTAACGGTATTTAAAAGAAAAACACCGACTTGACAAGTATCCGCATTAAATATTATACATTTATACGTAAATAAGTACACACATATACATGTACACATATTTTAATTTATATATATATTACTTTCACAAAATAATTCACAATTAAAATCTACAAAAAGTTAAACATTATAGTTGGATGCATTTTGGATTATGTGAAAAACGATGCTTATTTTTACTATCACTAATACACGAAGCTCTCATTATTATTTATATATTAAAAATTACTATACTTTTTTCAAATATTTTTTATCCGCCTCCGTAGTGTAATGGTCAGCACGCTCAGCTACCGTTCTGGAGGTCCCGGGTTCGATTTCCAAGGGGGGATCAAATAAATATAGGTGATTTTTTCACTGAAATATTTATTCAATATTACTCTGGACTGGTGTGGAGGGCTGATCACCTTTCCTTCATGTCTTAACGATCAAGATAACACTGCGTTTATATGATGCAGTGCCCTATGCACCATTGAGATGCGAGTAAGGGTTTAAAAAAATACTAATTTAAAATATTTTGCTTTAAAAAAATGTTATCATGAACACAAGGCGTTAGCAATATAAAATACATGTACATATAAGGATTCTTATATAAAATACAAAATAATTATTTAACCCTTTGTTCTAAAAGGTCCCCATAAACGAAAGTAAAAATAACAACGTATCTAATAACACGTTTCATATAATTATTTCTTGACGAAGAACTGAGTTGGTAGTAGAAACATGTTCGCACGGTATTTTCGTATTTTCCGGCATATTAGGGCCGCCGATTGTTTCCCAAATGTCATTTTCTTTTTTTGAATTTATGAAAGTGTGAGATATCTGCGACATATTTAAGAACAATGGGCAATCCTATCACTCTTAAATATTGCCTTCAGTCAACAGGGCATTTATGGAATATGCTCATAATCATACGCAGAAAATATATTTGCATAAAATTCTGACTGAAAATTGGGTACATTTTTAATCAAGCTAACCCCATATTCGCCTTCGTAGTGTAGTGGTCAGCACGCTCGGCTACCGTACTGGAGGTCCCGGGTTCGATTCCCAGGGGGGGTCAAATAAATATAAGTGATTTTTTCACTCTAATATTTATTAAATATTTTTCTGGACTGGTACCTGAAGCAGAGGGCTGATCAACTTTACTTCATGTGTTAACAATCAAGATAACGCTGCGTTTAAATGATACAGTGCTCTGTGCACCATCGGGTGTGAATTAGGGTTGAAAGAACTCCATATTTCCAATGATTTTTATTTACCAATGTAACCAACGAGTAAAACGCACCATTTGTCAGGAGTTAGATACACTTGAATGTCTTGACTCTGGCCAATGTCTGTACACGACAGATGGCAACGAGGATAGCCTTAAATGACTGGTTGTGATTGGTAGCCTGAAGGGAAAGAGAGGAAGATTAGGATCCCCCCACGATGGACAGAGCAAGTTTAAACAGCAGCAGGCACTTCGGTGGTCGGAGCGCTAAGGGCGGCGCAGACAAGGTATAACTGGAGAAGAGCCATTGCTTCGACAAGGGTCACAACCCTCAGTTATGAGGAGTAAGACGAAGAAGAAGAATATAACCAATGGATCATTCCAAATTTTAAAAGTTCAAGAAGCTTTATATGTAAAATTTTGCCTACGTCACGAAAATAAGCACATATCTACGAAATAATATTTATGAGTCAAAGATTATACATAAACATGGACTTTTTAACAAGCAAACCATTTGACAACTCTTGGCGCAAGGAGCGATAGAACATTTCATGTTAGCCATCTCTATGCCAGACCAAATCAGAAATGTAATGTTTTTGGAGGACAACAAAAGTTGGGGACATGTATGTAGAGGAATGGAAGAGCTAGAAATCCCGGTTTCCTTAGGTGGGGAATAATAGTTCTGGAGTGGCGATCAAAAACTGGAAGAAATGGCAGTCATTGGCAAAAACCTTCACCTACCAATCGGTAGAAAGTGGATAGGAGACAGAGAAATATATTGAAGTTTACTAAATAATCTAAAAAAAGCTTTCAAGGCCAAGCTGATATCATTAAAATAAATAAAATAAATTACTTAAATTCATTATTTTTTATCTAATTTAACAACGTTAAGATTATAGCTCTACCAAATCTAGCCTATCCCAAAAATATAGACAAAATGAAAATAACGTTTGGATATAATATACGTAGATAAGTACTTAATCTTCTTCTGTGGGTATCATGTCAGGTCCTCCTGACGTCGATTATACTTGAGAGTAATCGTCTTGTCTTGGGCAGCTCTAAACAGCACCTCGACGGTTCCAAGCACCCAATGAATTATATTTGTAGTTCATTTCTCATACTTAACAATAAAATCATTTACTATAAACAGAGGATACAACACCATACTTTCTTAGATATCTGAATTCAACTTTTTTATGATCAAAGTAATGAATTTATCATAATTCGAGTGAGGTCATTGCCATTCTTCATTATGATTATGTAATTTATCACGGCATTTATATTTTTTTACGAAATTTTACCGGAATTAATTTTAACCTAAACTGTATACTTGATCCGTTAATATTGATCAAATTACCATTCATATTCAAAAGCAGCGCCTTTTGACTAGAGTTGAGCGTAAGGCTTTAAGTAGGACGACATTCCTCACTAGAAATTTTCGGAAACAATGTCGTCATCGCATCATCAATAAATAATTGGAATACTGAAATGCGTATTGTATTGCTCTTTCATTTTTTATTCCGTCAATTCGTTAAGAAAAAATGATTTTAAAATTAATTAAAACATGGATCACTAAATAATTCTTAATACAAAAAAACACATAAAACTATTAAAAAATATTTTTGAGATCTTAACATATATGAAGAAGAAAATGGAAGTTTTAGTATTTACAGGGCATATGGCCTGTCATAGGGTGGTTTACAGGTTCCATACCCAGACTTCCATATTCTTCTTCATCTATGCTGAGATGTCATAAAATGTAAAAAATACTCCCAAGTGTAGAAAACCCAGAATTGTAAACAAGTATTTGGACATGCTCAAAATGTTGTGATATTATATTCTATTTATTCTTGGTAAATTTCTGATAGTTATTTATTGTATAAATTAGAATGAGGACGACGAAGACATAGGCACGCCACTAGTTCATATCCCTATTCAGTCGTGTTTTATTGTTCATGTTGATAAATCTTGTAATGTTTAAATTATGGTTGATCAAAATTATACCCACATAAATATGATCTTCAGTAAAGGGAATAAGTACATTTATCAATCCATCAAGCCTATGCATAGGTATGGTCTAAATCAGTTCATTTTCTCTATATTTCGTAGTTTACCATCGATACCATTTTTTGTTTACCATTGATATTGCATTGATGCAGCAACTTCTCTATGGTATGCTTCCACTAGTTAATTTCAAATTGTCTTTTTTGTCACTTCACTTAACAGTTAAGGGTAACGCGCATTTGCAAAAAATTACAAATTATTTTATTTACTCACGTGACTATCGAACCCGGCATCTCGCACTATCACATCATGTAACCATCATATGTATGTCATTTATCATAAATTTATTTGTATTCTTTTTTATTCGACTTTTTTGGGTTTCCAAGAAAACTAACGGTTTTTATTCTACTCTCAAATCCGGATTGATTTTTAAATTATAAGTTAAAACAAGTTAAGTGAATATATTAATAGCTTTAAGAATGAAACGTAAACTATGTTTAATATATTATTCCTCAAACTTTCGATTATAATTGAAATTTCTCCACACCATCCGGGATCCGCGCAAGACTTGATGCCTTACTTTCTATGGCCGTCAGAAGAAATTAAAGGTTCGCAGATCAGTCGTCGATATAGTTAACATGTTGTTTGATTGTCCATCTGCTACTTCCGCTTGTTCACAATATTGTGCCAGCTCGCTAATCCGACCGCTTCGTAATCCGAAACTCTCTATAATCCGAACGATTTCAGGGTTAAATAATGAAGACGTTTTAAGTGATGAGGACACCATACGTGCTGTCACATGAGAAAATCTCGAGAAGGAATGAGATCACTTCGAGCAACTGATGCCAGTTTTAAAAATTCCACAGTGAGGAATTGGTGGTTTTAATACAAATGCGTGATTTAGCTACTGTACACCAGTTAGATTTTTTGGTTCAAAAGAAGATATCTTATTTTTTCAAGTAAATACTCTTCTTCTTGAGTTACAATATTTGTGATGATTGGTTTGCTTCTTTCATAATCAGTCTCCACCCAACTCTATCCTCCGCTCGTCTCTTTAACTCAGCGTACCCGCTACAACGCATGTCGGAGATATGCTTAGTCCATGTGGGCTAAGCGGGTCGTCCTCTGTAGTTTGTGCCAATAAGCTAAAACATATTTATACTGTTTCAATTATTCATTTGGTACTTAAATGAACATTTTAAATAAAAAGCATTTTCATAAACTGAAATTTCCTTTTGTCTCTCATTTTTCTCAAAACACCTAGTAATCCGAACAATTTCCTTATTCTAACGACCCACTGCACGATTTTACGTTCGGATTAGCGAGCTGGCACTGTCATATTATTATATTAGAGTCGTATTCGATTTTTCACATTAACATTATTATATTAGAGTCGTATTCGATCAGCCGTGAAACAGCGGGTCCCCGAATATCCGCCGATCGCAGAATACCAACCTACTTTCTCGATCTTCGTCAGTTCATGTCACTTTCTTGTTCATTGATTTGCAAATTTCATTGCCACTCTGCTGGCCTCGGCGGCTAGTGGCGATGCTCACGGATGCTAAATCTAATCTACGCTGCAATTAAAACAAAATTAAGAAAGCCTAAATACATCTGTTAGCGTCGTGTAATTTAAATCAATATCTAGGCCAGATTGCGATGCCTCAAATAATTAATAAGCCATTTTAGAAAATTAAAGCTTTTACTTTTTACGGATAAAGAGACTTCTTTGTAGTTGCCCATCTTCCGGAAAATTAAAGGCAATAGATTATCCACTTTGAAATTATCTATGGCTTACATGGACAATTTACCTTCAAATACCACTTACTAAATATTTTATTTTATTTATTTTTAACGTATTACATACATACGTCACAGTATATATGTATATATATACAGTATCTACTCAATGAATTAGGGCCACCCATTATTTTTTTGAATACTCTGAAATCTTTTGGATTATTATATTTATTTTACATAAATACTTTAAGTTTTCTATTGATATCTAATATCATGTATATTACTTTCAATAATATGTAAAATATACCTGGATTATTTAACCCTTTACAAAATTTCAAACCCTTTTTCTGAGAAAGGTCCCTAATTAGCACAGGTAGACAGATAGTTGAAAGTTCAAAAAATAGTCCTATCTCATTTATTAGTGAAGTTTCTTGAGTTTTGGTTGTTGTTTTGTTCAAAGAGGTTATATAGTTATCGTGTCTTGTGAAAAAAACTTAATTTTTAATTTTAGTTCATAAAATATAATTTTTTTTTGTAAACACAAGTGTTTTTTTTGAAAAGGACGAAATGGGAAAAAGTAAAGACATTTCTGAGGAAAAAAAGTCTAGTGTTATAGTGCTACTGAAATTAGGAATACTATCTAATAGAGAAATTTCAAAAAAAGAAAACGTTTCTCGTCAAACAGTGGACAGAATTTCAAAATCAATAAAAAATCAGTCACCCGCCACCAGCAATCGGCGAAAGAACTGTCGTAGGATTAGAAAAACAACACCGAGGACTGATCGAAAAATCGTTCAAAGTACCTTAGAAAACCGTAGTGCATCAGCAAAAACATTAAAAATAAAATTGGAAGAAGAGGGTATAAATATATCGGTATCAACACTGAGGCGACGTTTTTACGAAGTAAATCTGAAATGCAGGCGCCCTGTAAAAGTACCAAAATTGACACCACGAATGAAAGCGGATCGATTAAAATGGGCCAGGCTACATAGAAATTACTCGGTAGATGATTGGAAAAAGGTATTTATTTAAACTGAATTTTCAACATATCATTTTAGTAAATAAACTTATATGTTTGAATTAAACTTAAATTTTCATTATTTTTCAGGTCATCTTTAGTGATGAGTGCCGGTTAGAAGCCGTGACAGAGAGCCGTCGATTCATCAGGAGAACACCAATGGAACGTTACAATGAGGCCTGTGTGATAAAAGTTATCAAACACCCCCCTGCAACAATGATATGGTCATGTATTATTAACAATTTACCTGGGCCGTTGTTTTTCGTGGAAGGAACAATGAACCAAAATTCCTATAAGCAGGTCCTCGAACGAATTTTATTGCCCTTCTACCACACTCGACCCAACAGAAGGTCCATACACCTTCATGCAGGATGGGGCACCTTGCCACCGGGCTAAATCAATAATAAAATTTTTGTCTAACAAAAATCTGCCTTTGCTCCCCTGGCCTGGAAATTCTCCGGACCTTAATCCTATAGAAAACGTATGGATCATGTTAAAAAATAAGGTATACTCATTTCCAAATCCGACAGTAGACTGTCTAAAAAAAAATATTCAAAAAATTTGGTCAGAAGACGAAGAAATAAAAAACATGATAAAACAGTGCATTTTAAGTATGCCAAAAACAATTGAGGCAGTTATTTCTGCCAAAGGTGGAAATACTAAATACTAACTATATTTATATGAAAAAATATGCGTAATTTAAGCGTAATAAAGTGTTCATGTGTAAATAAAATTCAATGTTGTTTTATTCAAGGTTTTCTCTGAGTTATTCCTGTTTGAATTGAGAAATTGCGCGAAATTCTGCGTGGCCCTAATTCATTGAGTAGATACTGTATATATATATATATATATATATATATATATATATATATATATATATATATATATATATATATATATATATATATGTATATATATATATATATATATATATATATATATATATATATAAATATATATAAATAAATATATATAAATATATATATATATATATATAATATATATATATATATATATATATATATATATATATATATATATATATATATATATATATATATATATATATATATATATGTGTGTATATATATATATATATATATATATATATATATATATATATATATATATATAAATATATATAAATAAATATATATAAATATATATATATATATATATATATATATATATATATATATATATATATATATATATATATATATATATATATATATATATATATATATATATATATATATATATATATATATATATATATATATATATATATACAGTGGGTGGCCAAATTATTAGGGACACTTGTACTTTTTTGTAATTTTCAAGTTAAAATGAATTTTTTGGTCAAATTAATAAGTTTTAACTATTTTTTCTTATGTATTTTTATTGCTGGTATCATAATTATTGTTTTGAAGATGTATCAATACTGTGAAATATCAAAAAAGTAAGTTTTTTTTTATTTGGATGTTGGTTAGTGAAATATGATATTGGTGTGAGCTCAGTTAATATTTTTTTAAACCATTTTTCTGTAAGTTTTTTGAATTCAAGACTATAAAAACGTAAGTGTTGTTTAATAATTTATTAGTTTTGCTAATTCAATAAGTTAATTTCAATGAATTTTTAAGTTAAATTCAATTTAATTTGAACTGAACCATAATATTCTCAATTTAAGTATGGGCAAGTCTTCAAAAATATCTCCGAGAAAATATAGGGAAGTTATAACCTTACTACTTCATTCCACATATTTCCACAGAGAAATAGCAGCACTTACAGATGTTTCGAAGTCAGAAGTCCATTGGATTTAAAGAAAAATTGATAAAAACCTGCGTCTAGAATCAGCCCGCGTCGGAAAAAAAGGCAGAAAAAGCATCACAACTCCGCGTGGTGCCCATAAAATCAGGGACATCTATTTCCAAAATCGTACAAAGTCTTTTGATTGTCTAATTGTCGTTGATTTCAGTTGTTAAACGATTAAGGAATCAACGTATCCAAAAGGACAGTTCAGAGACGGTTAGTTGAAGTAAATCTAATGAGTCGACGTCCAACCAAAAAACAACGCCTGACTGTGGCATGAAGAAAAAACGACTCCTATGGGCCAAAGAACACCGGAATGTAACTGTTTCGGACTAGATTCGAATATTTATGGCTTGTATTCGTATGATAAATTAAGAAAATAAAAAATATATGTATTTTTGCAATTATGGTAATACATTACAGGTCTGCTTCTTGGACGAGTCAACATTAAAAATTTTGGTGGGAAAAACTTCATTTTTCCGACGTGGCCCAGGAGAAAAATTCCACCCAGACTACCTTGTGGAGATGGTTAAAAATACCCTGTTAGCATAATGTTGTGGTCCGTAATCTCATTTAAGGGTATGGGATGCCTCTTTATCATGGAAGGGACCATGAGGCAAGAATAGTACCAGCGAGTACTGAAAAGTCGACTCCAGCCGAGGCTCAAGAATGGTTCCCTGGCGATGAAAAGTATGTTTTAATGCATGACTCGGTATTGTGTCATAAAGCCAGGAGTGTTATCACATTCCTGGCTGAAAAAACCTCTGTGTTTTGCCTTACCCGGGGAATTAGCTGGATATGAATCCCATTGAAAACCTTTGGGAACTAACGAAACGTGAGATTGCTAAAGAAGTCATCACCACTAAGCGGCAAATGATAGAAACTCTTATCAGAGTATGGCATAATAACCCTAATCTCTGGCACAATGTAAAAATCTGCATTAAAAAGTATGCCCTGACGTTTGGAGGTTGTAATCGCAGCAAAGGGTGTTATAACTAAAAATTAAGATTTTTTCGAAATTGTTGAATAATCACTTATTATGATAAAAATAAATTGGTATTATTAAATCCATGATAATATAGTTTCTAAATTCTAAATAAAGCACCCTAATCAATAAAAAAATATTCAAAAAACCAAATTATTTGCTCATTAAATTCATTTAATAATGAAAATTACAGGAAATTTGAAGTGTCCCTAATAATATGGCCACCCACTGTATATATATATATATATATATATATATATATATATATATATATATATATATATATATATATATATATATATATATATATATATATATATATATATATATATATTATATATATAAATATATATGAGTAATTTCTATTTCTCATTATGGTATATAGGATTAAGATTAACATAACTGAAAAACATATTGTATAAGAAAACACAGGGTGAAATGTAAAATATAAAGAAATAAAAAGTACAGTAAACAGAAATAAAAAAATTTCAAGGTAAGAAGCATATTTAAAGGAAAAAATTATATAATGTTACTAATCACTAATACAAATAGCTTTCCATAAATCATTTTTTCAGTTCATTCATTTTGGATCCCTGCTGGGTTCTATATATATATATTTTTTAAATATGTTAATTACGTATTCTTCCCCTCATTCAAAATACCTGCGAAAGGAAAATTTGAAACGATTCCCATGAGTAAGGCGAATGCGACGAAGGTCGTGAAAAAAAGCTATCTAGTACTATTTCAAAGGTGCATAGGTAATATTATATATAATATATTACAAAATCGTTAATAATTATTATGCTCTTGTTTCCTCACCTTCGGTTATGGAAATGAATCTCTAACAAGCGTATTTTACTTAGAAAATCTTATCAGTAGATAAAAATACTTGTTATCAGTAATAATTAGGTACTCTTGATAATAATTATACTATTATTACAACGTCAAGCAAATTTCGTAACACCATTTAAAAATACATCTCAGTCATGATACTGCAATTATTTATTTTTAAAATATAAGTTTTATAAAAGAACTTTCTGAAAATATTTTGTCCCTCAAGTGAAGGCAAAAGCACGTTTAAATAATTCAGAAATGAATTAATTTATTTCTAAAAATATTAGTTTCGTTTGTAAATTATACTCCACGTCAGAGCAATGCAGTGTAATCTTAATCGTATTACCGTATTGTACATAATACAAATACAAGATGATTTGTTTCGTGCGTATAATAATTAATACTTATTGTCAAACTTGTTGGATATCGACCCGAGGATTTCATGAACAGAAGCCAAACGTGTTTACTACTTCACCACGGAGGTTGGCAAAACTTGCTAAATGTCCTTATTCAATATAATCTACATAATATTCTGGTATAAAATACCATCTTACAACCACAATAGCGCATTTACTCTCCATATAACATAGTTAGCAGATACTGGAACTATTGATTAAAATAGAAAAAACGTAAATCAGGAACTACTATAACACTCTCCTTGTCATCTTTCACTTTGTGTAATACCACTTTATAGTGGTATTGCACAATGTGAACGATGAATGATAAGGAGAGTGTTATATTACCATACCACAAAGTTAACAATGCTTTTATTATACAAAATAAACTACTATATATAATTTTAAAACGTGGACGCATCCAATCGTAGGGAAATGCGACGATGCTAAGAGGCAAGAGCTAAAGCGATAATACCACTTTAAAGTGGTGGTATTACACAAATTGAATGATGAATGACAATGAGAGTGTTATATTATCATACTTTGTACCAAGTTAACAATGCTTTTAATATAAACTACTATAATTTTAAAACGTTGACACGTCCAATCATAGGGAAATGCGACGATGCTAAGAAGCGATAATAAAAAATAATACAACTTTAAAGTGGTATTACACATATTGAACGTTGAATTATAAGGAAAGTGTTATATTACCATACCACAAAGTTAACAATGCTTTTAATAAACAAAATAAACTTCTATAATTCTCAAACGTGTACACATCCAATCATGGGAAAATGCTAGGTTGTTACGAGCTAAGATCTAAAGCGACAGCATTTTTGTTTGGACGTGGACGATATGGACAATTTATAGTGAGGAATATATGAGATTTTATTAATGGATTCATCCACAAACAGTGTGATTAATGATGTTGTTCTCCGTGGAGGGAAGAAATCAACTCGAGCGTCGATACAGTGCCAGCGCCTACCATTCATTCGCAGCCAACAGGCAGCGGTCGGGGTATGAAGTATGAAGTATGAAGCTGGCCGAGGCGGAGTTTGAAACCAGTTGGTTGTTATAATCCAGTCGCTAGGTGGCGGGCGCGAGGCGCACACGTATGTACGTATTCCGAGTAAACCGAAACAAGCTCTAGTGTAAACACTGCACTTGTCCGAGAGAACACCTCGTGGAATGTTGCCATCGGCCTAGCTGGCCGTTAGTGTCCGTACGCGAGTCTCGTCAGCCGGCGCTGATAACCGGCAATGAATTTATGCAAAACTAGTGCAATTTGTTGACATTCGTCCTAACGTTTATGTGATAAAACTTACAAATGTCTGATAAAGAAACGTTGTGGTGATCGAAAAGTGTTTTGAAACAGTGCCCTAGAAAGCAGCGCGAATGCGAAAAAGTTTAAAATACGAACTCTTCTAGTTTTTTTTTTTTTTTTAAAGTCCTGGAGTGGATATTTGTCCTGTCTCCAGCATCTGACTCCCTCTCGCTAATGACGTTTCTCTAGTTTTATTTTGGTGTTATTGTTTTTTTCTGTCTCCCTGTCACACATACAGTGAGAGCACGAGCCAAAAAAACCGAGTGCTTCTTATTCTCCAGTGACGCCCGGTTTTTAAAAACCTGAAAGTGGAAATTACGGTGTTTTCAATATACATGATAAATTGTTAATCCTTACTGAACTTTTGTGCAGTGTGTATTCCGTGAAACCTAATGCTTTCGACCGGTAAATACCGCATTTCATAACGTTGGATGTACCAGGATTATTTACCAATTAGATCCTCAACAGCATTCCGAAAACAAAGGTAACAATACACATTTTTATATAACAACATATTTCCTTACTTGTTTCAGATTTAAACTATTTTTATTTTGTACCCGATAAATATCTTTCTTCTTCTTCTTCAAACTCTCATCCACACCCGATGGTGCATAGGGTACTGCATCATATTAACGCAGCGTTATCTTGATCGTAAACACATGAAGGAAAAGTTATCAGCCGTCCGCTTCAGGTACCAGTCCAGGGTAATACTGAATAAATATAAGAGTGAAAAAATCACTTATATTTATTTGACCTACTCCCTGGGAATCGAACCCGGGGCCAACAGTACGGTAGCCGAACGTGCTGACCATTACACTACGAAGGCGGACTATCTATCTACCTCTGTAATATTGTACGCATGTACACATATCAAGGAAATATCGAAAAATATTAATTAAAAATTGTTTTGTTTTTGCGCAATTCCTACTAACTTCTAATTACCTTAATTACGATGTTTTGTTCGAAAAGGGCCGATTTGTATTCAAAATATATATTAATACATGGCGGCCACATATGAATCTTTTTTACACTGTAAGTAGTCCTGGATTTACACTTGAAGCGTAAGTCTTGTGTACTTCGTTTTTTGAGATTATTAACTTTATAAAAGATAATGCTGCATTATTTTGATGTCAAAAAAAAACATCATTTGATGGGGATAAGAGAAATATATACCATTATATGTATACGATACATTCAAATGATGTCGTCATCTTATGTATCGTCTTCCATCAAACAAGTGCTCTCATTTCATACCTGTACCTTAATTGCGTTTTGTAAATTACAAAGATTAACGATAACAGCCGCGAAGCGAAATGCGAGCTCACTGAAGTAATATCTCACGCACACAAAATATTCTTGCAATTACCTACCAGAACAGTAATAAATAAATTAAACCATTAACCCATTAAACGGTTGCAAAGATCCATTGTTAGAGACGTTAAAAAATACTTACATTTTCAGACACCTAGATTATCACGTGCTGCAATCTTTGTAGCACCGAAGTGTAACAGGTCATCATGGTGTATACTTGTATTATACACCATAACATTGCCAATATAACCCTTCATTCACAAACAGTATTTAGAAAGCAACGTGAACTTTCCTGTTCTTCCAGTACAATACAGCGAGTAATGTTTAAATGATCGTAAATACTGTTTTTATTGATATTAAAACATGACTATGTGTAAAATTTTCTCGGTGTCATTTCGTGAAATTCAGTTACGCTGTAAACTCCTTATTACCTTTTTAATGCAGGCAATAAAATACGGAACGGCTCCGCGTTTCTTTTTCGTCCATTCGCGGCTTAATGGTTTACAAACAAGCCAATAATATTTTTGATATTTTCTTTTATTATAAATGTTTGGTTCGGGTTGTGTTCAGCGACCTCCGCCCACTCGGCTGGTACGCACTCGTAGGATGCAGTAATGAGATGCACGTCACCTTATACATAACCCACTGGTCTCAATACACCTCGAAGGTGAAGACTGTTGCACTGATAGTGACCTTGCAGACTGCAGAGGAATATCTCAATCACTGCAATGTACTGGAAATTCTGTACAGGTAACAATATACGATATCACATTATCTAAAACCGCTTTCACAGTCACTAAGGAAGAATGCATGCATATGTACGAGTGGATTTGAAATTGGTTACGAGAACTGGAACACCTTTATCGACGTATATTTTCCCAGTGAAGTGCTTGTACTACTACCACCATCACGCCGTTTCTCCGCAGGGGTAGGCAGAGAGGATAGAACGCCACACTTTTCTGTCCTGACATACACTCCTCGCCTCCTTCACTCACATACATCTAGTCATACATGCCCTCCGATTACGCAGACTTTTGACGCCGCCAGATTTTAGGTTCTGATTGATCTGATCGTGCCAAGTCTTTTTCGGTCGTCCTCGTTCTGTTTTCCCTCTCACATTTGCCACATATATTTTCTTAGTCATTCTCTCGTTATCCATTCGCTCCACATGTCCATACCACCGTAAAGAACTCTTCCTAATCTTTTCAATTATTCCTCGTTCAGCCTTACATTCCTTTCTTACATCTTCGTTTTTAATTTTGTCATACAATGATTTTCCACACATTCGTCTTGTGTGAAGTGCTTGTAAATATGGTATATATAAATTTAAGATAGGATCTTCGCTTAAATTTCGTTACGCGACGCTAGAGATCTAAAAATACAATATTTGTTCTTGACATCCTACGTCATTTAGTGGAACAAGCGTCACTTAATACTTTTCAACGCATTTCCCACAGGAACAAATAGGAAACCTGTGTAAAGTGTCAAGCCCTGACGTCCTCCAAGAAGGCGGTGTCACCTTGACCATACATTTGCTAATTTACCAACGTCCGAAAAGATAGAAATACTTGCAATATCTGCATAATATTAACCAAGGTGCTCATATTATAAGACTTCCTGAAAATATGACACACTTAATTTTAATGACCTATTAAAAATGATCAATAAACGAATTTCAGCTCTTTATTTTTGTGTAAAACAAAAACACTAAGATTTAAAATTAACATTCCATACAATTTCACCGTGTAAACCAAAATAAATTGTTTAGTTACTTATCTTCAAAGTACTATTATTATTAAGATTAATAATTTTTAATATTAAATATTTTAATGCATATCGCTCACTCCTTTCAAGAACGTCATAAATCAAAAATCGTCAATTTTCAGTTGTGCATGTTTTCGGAATGCCCAGAAAATGTACTATATCCCAGAAAAAGTGACATATTTCAAAATTAATATTTACCCGCTACAGGGCAGAAAATGTTGTTTTTGCATTTTGAAGAAAAGGTATTGTTTAATTATTTTTTTTAAATATATAAAATATTTTTCAAATGGACAAAAAACCTTCATGTTTTACCTAAAAAGATGTGTTGCACAATAAAAAGTTCTTTAAGTGGCTTGATATTTATTTTTAATACATTATGTTATATTTTTAATAAACTTTAAAAACGTTCTCCTGAAAAATCAAGTTTTTTTATTTATGACGTTCTTGAAAGGAGTGAGCGATATATTCTCCATCATATTTGTCTGCAATGTAGATTTTAAGTCGAGCACTAAAATAAAATAATATGAAGTCATTAGTTCAATATTAGTACAATGGCCGAGAATATTATTTACTTATATAAATGTAGACTTGTACTTTCTGTAATCCTCAATAATAATACACCTGTATTCATATAAAAATATAACAAATATTGACTTTCAAGCTCTGGAACGTTGTCATCGTTGTGATATGATAAGAATGTTAGCGCATTTTCCTTCCAACAGTCGATTTCTACGAATAATCAAGAATCACAATCGCAGAAAGAAAATTAGTATGAAAATTATGTTAGTAATAAAAGTGTACAGTGACTGCTAATACGGTGAAATTCATGAAAATTCATCTTCATTGAACACATTCATCTAACTTTCGATGACACATAATTTAAAATAAATATAACGATTTATTTAAAAACGTGCTTTTTACCACTTGAGAAAATATTTTAATAATGAATGCAATCTTTTTTTCATTAAATACATATAAAAACAAAGCAACAGTTAATTATTTTCACATTAAATTAATTAACCATAGAATTCTTTAACACCTAGTTTCATGCATTAAAATTATTAAATATTTATGAATTAAGTTTAATAATCCGATTAAATTCATAACTTTGAATGAAAAAAATGTAACGGTTTCTCACAAGATCGAATCATTAAATGTCTCTACATACATATCTCCATAAAACTAAAGTACTTCCGTCACTATTAGCTGTGTGAGCGTTAACTGACGCATTTTTCATACAGTCAAATGATAAGATTTCGGTAAAATGTGACGGCCTAGCAATTTTCATTTTTGTGCTAGCCTCACACCAAGTAAATAGTATTGTATGAAACTATTAAATAAACAAAACCTTATCACCAGGCTTAGTCGCCGCACGTAGTAATCTAATTATGAAAAAAGGCAGATTTATCTAGTTAACTGCGGCACAATGCTTCAATTGTGATAAAACCATTTTGAAGCAATATACTTTATTCTGATATTGTAAACAATTATTACGTTTAAAAAATATCCATGATGGGTTTAAGACACGTTTTTTTATGATGAATAATATCTTGGTTTGTAGGAATATCTTGATAGAATCGTCATATACGAAAAGAATAAAGGTAATTGTAGTTTATCTATATCATCTTTTATTATCATTTCACGTATATCGGCAATCGATATCGCTTTGATGCACATCGTACTTATAGCTAAAATAACAAAAAAGAATGGCTGAAAATCTAATTTTAATCCATTTTTTTCTTACTTCCTAATATGCACTCTATGGTAAATTGGTCTACATTAATCGAAGTGACTTTATATTAATCGTAATTTATTATCTATTTCAGAGAAAACTGAAGTAGATTTCTTATATTTTTTAAACTTAATCTAAGGCTATAAAAGGAACTCTTATAACTCAAACATATTGCCATATTTACAGCGATGGCGATTAAAGAAACCCCTCATATCGAACTCTCGCTATTTAAAACCAAACCAATTTTCCTTGTCATCAAACAGCTCATTGACACTGAAATATTCATATAAATTTTCTTCTACGTTTGTAATAAATGAATAATATTTTAATATTGCATATTCACGTATGGGAAAATTCACCATTTTATCTCATTGTTCTTAACGATATGAGTAAATAGACACTTTTATACTCACATGTTATTATAATTGGAGATAAAAACATACCACTATTGTCTTTTAATTAATATACATCCATTCATTGTTATCATAATAATGAGCGATATCGGTTTTTCCATAAGGTTTGGGAGCAACCACGCTGATTGAAAATAGTGCGCGAATATCACCGATTATGTACTTCCGTTTCCTTATTTCTCACCCTAGCCTTGGTATGAAACGGGCGTCGTAGAAAACAGCTTTACAACACCTAGATTTTTTCCCAATAAACTAAGAAATATTCAGTATGACGTTGCTTCCACTTTTCTTATTTTTAAGTGTAATAAATGAGTTTTTAGTCAAGAATTTCAGTATCAAAATTTAAATATTTTAGAAATAATTTTTCATGGAAACTGGCGTACAAATGGTTAATTTTAATTACTTAGACATTAATACATAACATAGATTTTTTGCCTCCCACCACTCTGATGATGTCGGTAACGACGTAATCCGGTCACTGGTCAAATAAAACATATGTGAAAAAAACTATATACATCAAACCCCCCTATAACGCTAAGATAGGTACCGCCTTATCTGAGGGGAAGTTACAGGCGGGTTAATGTTTTAAAATTGTATTTTAATTTTAAACGGATCATTTCAGTTATTTTCGCTAGTTGAAATGTAAAAATACAATTCAAAACATTAACCCCTTATAACATTTACTAAGATAAAAGGGTACCTCAATCTCAACGTTGTAGAGGGAGGTTTACTGTACTTAGTTTTTATTTTTTTACTGTATATAAAATGCAGCTCTCCCAATAAATGTCAGTACAAAATTTTTATTTATTATTTCTTTTAGGCGTGAAGTACTTTATCAATTCCGTCAACATTTCACATGGAGGAAATTTAGTATTATACATAAGTATGTAGTTTTACTAATTCCCAAGATTCTGAAAGATCATGACACAGGAAAGAAACGATGTAAAAGAAAGCTGATTTGGCGAGAATTTCCACGCCGCATCAGATCAAATGACAGGTATTGCATGTTCTCGTTATGGAATAAGTGAAATGCAGCGCTGCGATGGTATCGGGCTGCGCTCGCCGCGTGCTCCGATCTATGTGGACCAGCACTTACTTCACACTGTCGTTGCGTCGTCTGCCCTATTTGTGAACTGGCTTTTAGAAATTTGTCTGTCGCAATGTCATAAGCTGGCTTATCAATTATGTATCTCTTCCGTTATAGAGGAACATACTCGACCTCAGGTGGAGAAATAAAACTTGTTAAATCCGCTCAAAATAACGAAGAAAAAAGTTCCATTACTTAAAATTCCCTTTTTTATCAAATAGGGGGAAGGGGTGTCCGTTAAAACTAAAAATCCGTTATAAAAAATGGGCTTAAAATTAATAAAAAAACCTTTTTTTGAAAATATGAACACTCTATTTAGATATAAATAAACAATACAAAACACAAATAAAATAATATTTATTACCTTCGGACACTCGTCGTGAAGTGATGTTGCTGTTTGATAACGACGCGCTTGCTTTCGGTAATCCTACTATAAAAAAGTAATCAAGTTTTGCTTACACTTTTGAAGTTTTGCGTCATAATTTGTGATTAAAATTTAACGTTACTTGAATTTAAGCATGTATTGTACAACAGGACGTTGTTAATTTTTTTTAACATTTGACCAGTTTTTAGTCCGCTTTATCCGAAGTTCATTAAATCGAGGTTTTACTGTACTCCTACTTCGTTATATTAGCACCTATAATTTCGTTACCATACGGAAAATCTTAAAACCTAATTATATTTTTTCTTCCGTTAGATTTATTGTGTATTTGAAATATATAATTAATGTTTTATTGGAAAAAAATGTACGTTAGACAAAACACATCCTATAACGAGTTAATTTTTAAATGCTACCCCTTTTCAAATGAATCACTGATGCGTCATTTATGTATGTATAATAAACAATTATATCATAATATGGTTAAAAAACAATGAAAAATAAAACATCACAATCTTTAAAATAACATTTCCTTAATGTTTAGAATTTTTAAGCACTTTTATTTTAATAACACATCATGTTATTAAAATAATTCTACTAAGCATCCGGATTCCATATTTAGTTTGCACATATATCGTACACCAAAGAAATTAAAATTTCTGATAATTATTATATTATTTATTTATCGAATCCGATTCTAAATTGCGAATCCGACTCTGTTTCCAACTGTCAAATTTATAGCTTCCTAACATATTGATTTGTTAGTTTAACCGAACCATTTGCCGATAACGGAATAGTCAAATGGTTTTTCTGTTTGTCTACGAATTCTCTACTAGATTGTGGGTAATCGGATTATCAATTTATCGGAAAGAATGTACACTATCTAATCCATGTTTGGAATTCTTTTTTTGGTTACTTTACGCACGACCATTCTTTATTTTATCTTCCAGTTAATTTTTTATTGTATATGTTTTACCTGGAGCAAATATAGCAAAAAAAACGTGGGTAAACAAGATATCACTCGTGATGAAGTAACATCTTGCAAGCCATGTAAAAAAACATACATAGAGGAGGCAGAAAAAAACAGCAATATACATTTTTGTGTTATATTTAGTATAATATATATTTTTCAAATCAATAATCCCATCAAATGCAGCATAAAATCTTGATATTATGCAAAAAAAATTGCATTCTCTGTAAAAAAAGATATTGTGTCTTAAAATATCTATTATCATGAGAGATGTACATAGGTATTTAAATACTTAAATTCAAACGTTTAATTACCGATTAATAAAACGAAAAACAGATCTTATCGGTTTTCTGGTAACCGGTATACCGCTAAATAAAACTTTTTTCCATTACAGAATTACCGGTAAATATGTTTTTACTTACTGGTATCATGTTTTTAGATTTTCGTATAATTTATTTGATATAATCTTATTTTTAACTACAGCGTGATGTGACGATATATTCAGAAAGCAAAATCAATAACGAGTCAAACTCAGCATAAATTTGGACTGTATTATTCACAACGAATAAGAGATACATGATTTTTCTTTGATTTTACACCATATACTACGTTCAATTACTTATATAAGATTTGTACCGACATTTCTTGGTGAAACTGGATTTTATAGAATAAAATAACAACGATGTAATTTTTTCCACATGAATTTTATTTGACCAGCAACCGGGTTTCGTCGTAACCGACATCATCAGACTGGTGAATAAAACTCAACATTAATAAAAGACCAGCCTGATGATGTCGGTTACGAAAAAAACCCGGTTGCTAGTCAAATAAAATACATATGGAAAAAATTCCGTAGTTGTTATTTTATACTACGTTCAATTATGTTTACATATTTGTATTATCAGTAATAAGTATGTTCTAATAATATAAGAATTCACTTTTTGTGAAAACATGTTGTGTTGAAAATTATTATTAAAAAGTAAAATATTTTAAAACTCACTCATATTTATTCTTGCATTGTACAATATGTTATTTTTAATTTTATTTTTCAAGTCAAGCCAAATATAAAGTTGCTATTCTTGACGATCAATTTTAATGTAATATTAATATTTTATCACCTGAAGCGATATTATGTATATAATGTACATATGGTATATATAATATATAATGATGAATTTTGTGAGCTACGTGCCTTTTTACATGGAGATTTACATATTATGAATTCATGTTATGATATTTTTTAAGTATTCAATATCATCTTTTTTTAACTAAGCGAAACCGTGTATTTTTTACTAACCAAATTCTAGGGATTGGTTCATTCGGTGGAATATAGCGGATGTTAATTTCACGAAATTTATTAGCGATTGCTTTTATCAATAACCATTTTTGGATATGTAATGTATTGAGGAAAAAACATTCATTCGCTAATAAATTACTAATTACCAACAACTTTCATGTACTAGTATAAGTATATATTATTTTCAGTTTTTGAACGGTTCTTTTTTTATGATACTTAATTTTTATTTAATTTTTAATAAACAACCGTTAAATTTAATTTCAATTTAGTTATGTTCTCATACTTCATAGTCAAAACATATCTCATGTTGAATTACGTTTTTTATTATTTTTAATTAGATCACTTTCTGCTATAGTAACATCGACAATATTAATGACTTTGACCTCTAGAGACAATATCCATTATCAGAATGCGATGCACAAAGTTTGTATACAGAATTCCACCCGGTATCCATGCATGTTGTTTGTGATTACAAACCTGCATACCTCACATAACAATGTCAAAAATAGCAATACACGAGTATGTATACGCAAAAATAAAAACCATATTACATAGAGGTATCCACCAATATATTATAGATACCCGTTTTTTACAGCCCAAATGGAGCCATTGACCACACCGAGAGGTTCAAACGCAGAAATTATAATATATTGCTTACTAAGTTTTTTTTATAATATTTCTTCACGGAATAATTTTGTAACATTAAATTTCCTGCAGTGTTGCTCAACACAATTTAGCAACACCGGCTTTAAATTTTAACCCAATCGCTGCTAAGAATTATATTTTATTTAAATAATATTTAAGGCGCAGTCGGCAAAATCACTTTTTGTCTATATATTTTTTTACATGCAATATTTAGCGTATCAGAAACATAAACAAAGAATCAAAATTCGACCCTTCATTCTAAGAAGATTGCACTCGAAGAAAGTTATAAAATTACTTAAATAAAAATGTGTACAGTTCTCTGAATACTTTTGTTTTTTTTTCGTGTACTTATACACCTCATTCTTTTAAATATTGCATGACATCAATACAAAATCAGCCATAAAACCGAATGCCTAGATTTTTCACAGATTTTTGAAAGTCCTTGCTGGACACATTTTTTTCTTTTGAAACTAAGTTATTTATTTACACACGTGTTACATTCACCATTCTACTCATGGTTGACAACCACACTGCTCAAAGTTTTGGAACTTTCTTGTATTTGGAATTTTTTGGAACTAGATACATCGTTAAACTCCTGACACAGTACTGAGATCGTAATATCTATATGAGATCGCAACAGCTATCTTTGTTGGATTGAGAATGTTTTTTTTTATTTTGCAGAGATCCTTTTATTTAGACGTTTGCAAGATCCCAACCCAGTATTATTTTTACACACTGAGAAACGCCTGAAAACATGATTTTCTTGTATTTGGAATTTTTCGGAACTAGATACATCGTTAAACTCCTGACACAGTACTGAGATCGTAATATCTATATGAGATCGCAACAGCTATCTTTGTTGGATTGAGAATGTTTTTTTTATTTTGCAGAGATCCTTTTATTTAGACGTTTGCAAGATCCCAACCCAGTATTATTTTTACACACTGAGAAATGCCTGAAAACATGATTTCAAATTTTTTTGCAACATTTTTTTCAATATTCCTAAAATTTTAAAAATGTAGGCCCCCTAAGCCAGATGTGATTTACTTCAATGATTTTTTCATAAATATGTACTTAAAACTACTAAGACTATATAGGTTAATGTACATATGAATATTTTTCATCCCTTAAAAGCACGAACTCGAGACGATTTCGGATTATACCATAAAATAAAATAAAAATTCGTTGGTTTCAGTAGTAAAAGGTTACTATTATATTTAATATAATATAACACTGCGCGTGTAATAAATGCAGCCCAAAACAAGTAGGTATCATGTCCCAACAACTGTACTGTACTGTACTATATTGATGTCAGGTGTAACAAGACGCAGTTTCTCATTATTTAGAGCTCAACTTCGTGATTAAATTTATTATATTTTTCTTCAACAAGGCCGATAACCCGCGGGGGGTATTAATCATTAATTTTGAACGAAAACTTTATTACAGTTCTTCATTGATATCGGAAATTACTGTACCACCCGACTCCTATTCTAACATAATGCGATATTCAATTATATAATATTTTTTACTGCATTGTAATGTATCATTTAACTTTTATGTTTTTTACAATAATCCCATATTTTTAATAGCGCAATGATTTATAATGGTTTTTATTATCATTTTATTACATTATCACATTTATTATAATATACAATTCATTTGACTTTTTTTAAACCGCACAATTATAATACAGTATATAATATATTCACCTAAAATACCTATTTTGCCTAAAATCTGGTCGTGTTAAAAGCCTAGCTAAACAGAAGGCATGAATAACTAGGTGTATAGATGTAAAAGAAGATAGGAATGCATGTCAGGACAGATGAGTGTGACGTTCCATGCTCTGTGCCTACCCCTACAGGGAACCAGAGTGATGGTAGCAGTAGTAAGAGTATAATGAACAAATAATATGACATCACTGTAAAAAAATACAAACGTAAAAAATATATTTATATGTATATCACAAATAAATTATTTTGCTAATCAATTATTAGACTAAAATATATTGTATGAGTGTGTGTTTGTGCTTATGTATGAAAGCATACGGTGTTATGCACAGGGAAGTCTTTAAAAAATGAATTAAGTTACATTTTTTATAGTATAACATATGTAATCTAAGTGCATAATTGCATCGTTATCTACGCTATGATTATGTTTTTATAAGTACTGGCACTTTTTACTTTCATTTAAATTGCCCACACTTTTGTACGTATTACGTTGTGTTAACATTTACATACGTGGATATTATACATACGAGTAGACCATGGTAACGGTCATCGGATGCAGATCCTTCATGGTATTACACGCGAAAGCAGAATAGTAATTATTTTCTATGTATTTACGTTATAATGTGCACTCGACGAATGACCATGTTTTACCAAGTGCCGTACGCACAATGATAATTCAAGATCGCACACTTTTACTTTTCTCTATCTCCCGGCCATCGCGTCTCTTTTTACTTTCTACAAATAAACAATCGTTCCCCTATGTTCCGAATCTTATGACTCGACGGTTTATTAATGGGAGAAAATCTTACTTTAAATGCGAGCATTCACTGCACATACTTTTAATTAGAGTTAAGTAATGTTTTCAGTACCTATTAATTTGTTTTGAATAAAATTTCCCTCACAATACATTACGCTCACCGTTACGTAAAGCGAAAACTTTTATTGCATTAAGTAACCTCGAATCATCGGACAACGCAGATAAATTAACACTACAACGCTTCTTCAATTTAATGGCATGATGTCTGCATACAATAAATACACGTTTTCACGAAGCATTATTTATTTACTTTTTATTAATCTTCTTGTACAGAATATTCTATACACATTGGCAAACTTATTGTTATGAACCAATATCTTCCAACCAACCACAAACAGATTAGTGTTACTGGTCAATGTTTGAACCTTATACAGCCGTTTGAAAGGACAGACAATCCTAGTACATAAGTATTTCCAAACAAAAAAAATGCAATTAATCACAGTGTAAATGAACGCATAATTACAATATTACATATAATGAAACCGTAAATTGATAAAAACAAGGAAGGCAAAGAAACAAGGGTCGGGATCACTGTATCACAATAGATTTTGAAATAATGGTATTTACCAAGTGAAATTTAAATGAAAAATGAATAGATATTACCACAAAATAACTGCCGCATCAATTAAAGGAATTGTTTTCCCTATAACCACAGCATGCTCATACTTACCGATTCGCTAGCATATGCGCAATCGATCTATAAAATTCTTTTGTCTCCAGTTTTATTTAAATTTTGTTATACAAGTTTTATTACCTAAGAACTAAAAATGAGAACCTGTGTACTTGAATTTCCATACATAGGTATTCGTAAATCATAGTTACTTCCTAGAAATAATTTATCGTTATTCCTGGTATTAATTTCTGAATGTATTTCAGTAGGAATAGGAAAATAATGCACCACAAAAATGTGTTTTTACACGCATCATTTCAAGTTTATTTTTACATAGCACAGTCTGTTATCTTATCAGTTTATTTTACTTTTAACTTTTTAAGAATACTTTCATTGGAATTTTATAACTTATACATACATACATAGATAACTAAATACTTTAATTCACACATAGGAGTACATATCGCTCACTCCTTTCAAGAACGTCATAAATCAAAAATCGACAATTTTCAGTTGTGCATGTTTTCGAAATGCCCAGAAAATGTACTACATCCCAGCAAAAGAGGCATATTTTTAACTCAATATTTACCCGCTACAGGGCAGAAAATGTTGTTTTTGCATTTTGAAGAAAAGGTATTGTTTAATTATTATTTTAAATATACTAAATATCTTTCAAATGGAGAAAAAACCTTCAGGTTTTATCTTAAAAGATGTGTTGTAAAGTAAAAAGTTCAATAAGTGGCTTGATATTTATTTTTAATTTTGTGTTATATTTTTAAACTTTAAAAACGTCTCCTGAAAAATCATGTTTTTTTTATTTATGACGTTCTTGAAAGGAGTGAGCGATATGTAGTGTGTTTTAACAATATGTAATATTTTTATGCATTTAAAAAATAAAACTATGACGTCAATTCTATCTTTATAGATAACATCTGACACAGCTTTTAATTCAACGAACTCCGCTATTATGTGTTATCCACTATCACATGAATTGATTCAGTAATCAACTGTCAATTAACCAAATAATATATCTACCATATACTACGGATTGTGCATAAACGTGCATAATTTGTTGAATTCTAACAATATCTACAACATTTTGAGTGTGTCCAAATACTTGTTCACAAAATCTGGATTATCTCCAATTACAGGAGTTATTTTCATATTATTTTTTGATATCTCATCAAAGATGAAGAAGAATATGGAAGTCTGGGCATTTACGGGGCTTACGACCGTCATAGGCTGGTTTGAGTGATCACTTTACACACGTGTAACATTCACCAATTCTACCCATTATGGACAACCACACCACTCAAATTCTTGGAAGTTCTATATATATGAACCAATTTAGAAACCTTGTTCATGAATCACTAGAACTTCACTAGAGACATCTATTGGTGAGATGTAAAGAAGCTTTTTATTAAGCAGAAACTCTTATATTAGTATGTGAGATCCGAATCCTGGATTATAATCACACACATGAGAAACGCCAGAAAATACCATTTTCATTTTTATTATTAAATATTCAATAAATGCCCAGACTTCCATATTCTTCTTCATCTTTGATGAGATATCAAAAAATAATCTAACAATATCAGTAAGTAATAATGACCTATTAATAAAAAAAAATCTATCATGCAATCTGATCCAATAATGGTGCATAGAAAGGAAATTGCATATGTTAACTCTGATCATGATTGTTGGTATACAATATTTTGAGTGTGTATACTAGTTGACAAATCTGGATTAGCTCCAATTATAGGAGAAATGAAAATGATTTCTGGCGTTTCTCACGTATGTGATTATAATCCAGGATTCGGAAACTAATAAAGAGTTTCTGCTCAATAAAAAGCTTCTTTTCATCTCACCAATAGATGTCTCTAGTGAAGTTCTTGTGATTAAAAGACGTTTCGAAATTGGTTCATATATAAAGAACTTCTAATTAAAAATTATATAGCACGCTCGGCTACCATTCTGGAGGTCCCGGGTTCGATTCCCAGGGGGCTCAAATAAATATAAGTGGATTTATATTATCCACTGACACTTCGTGATGGAATTGCATTTTTAATTTATTATTGGATTAAAACCAATATTTTTAGCTTTTCCACTTTTTTATTTGACCAGCGACCGGGTTTCGTCGTTACCGACATCACCAGTCTGATGATGTCGGTAACGACGAAACCCGGTCGCTGGTCAAATAAAAAAGTGGAAAAGCTAAAAATATTGGTTTTAATCTAATAATAAATTAAATATAAGTGATTTTTTCGGGTGCGGTTTTTTTTGGGTGCGGATAAGGGTTTGAATATATTCATATATATATATTTATATATATATATATATATATATATATATATATATATATATATATATATATATATATATATATATATATATATATATATATATATATATATATATATATATATATATATATATATATATATATATATATATATATATATATATATATATATATATATATATATATATATATATATATATATACATACAGATAACGTTTGCACCTTTTGTCTAGGTTCTATATTTTAAAATTATGTCATACCCCGTGCCTACATTATAGCAACCCGCATGCAAACTTGTCCGTGTTCTAAACCAGAAAGTATTCGTCCAATGCAACTTTCGGTTTTCAATTTGTTTCAAGGCTGACAATAAGAAGTGTCCAGTCGAGTTTTGAATGCAAGTAAATGCTGAAAGACGTTTCTTCTTCTTCTTCATTTAAGATTTGTAATTTATTCCAACTCGAATGAGTTTCTTATCCAATTTACGGTGAATTATGTATGATGTTACGTGCCGCCATTTCAAGCTCTAGGCAATAAATATAAAGTACCTTTTGTGTAGTATTATTTGTACGCAATTCAAACTGAAATAATAATACACTCGTACTCGTATTGTATACTGATGTAAACATATTTCGAATATCGTGAATTGTAAGAGTAAGATATATATAGTAAACCCCCCTTTAATGTTGACATATATACCGCGTTAACGGAAGGAACGTTATAGGAAGTAAATGATTTTATATTGTATTTCAATTTAATTATGACTTATTTCAGTCACAAACATATATATGTACATATATGTGTACCTATGTGTGTGCGCGTGTGTTTAGAAATTGGAATAAAATCATCTTTAAAGCAAAGATTTTTGCAATGTTTTCAGGCGTTTCCCAGTACGTAAAATAATCCGGTTAGGATTGGGATTGGTAGAATATTTTATTTATTTATTTGGCGTTTAATTTGTAGAACTCCATTTTGATTTATGTATTAATTTTATGAATGTGTGTAAAGTGCTCACTTACCAAGCCTGTGACAGGTCATAATCCCTGTAAATACCCACGCTTCTTTATTCTTCTTCATCTTTGTTGAGATTAATTTTTAATTCAAGTATTTAGTAATACTGAAGTATATCAACATTTTAACATATTTATGAACATTTGACACCGTAATACTGCTAGCCATCGATGTGATATTTTATTATATTATCACGTATCTAATATACAATATTTTTGTCATGTTGATATGGCATTACATAACAAACCTTCGATATTTTTCTTCCTTGTTGGATTATTTATTGTGCATACGAGTAGGTACTAGTGTGTTTACTGAAATTGTCGCGACACTGAAATATGTACTTGTTTCCTGATATTCAATGACCTGCTATCATTAGTAAACATACTCATAGTCTCAAGGCTACTGATGACGCTAACTCTAATATGTATTGCCTTAAACGCAGTATTTACAGTATTGCCAGTAATTAAATACTTAATTTGATTTAAACACATTGCTGGGAATTATTTATTACCGGTTAGTCTCAACTAGCGACGGTATGGTATATCATTTACCGTAACATAGAAGACGTAAAAAAAATACGCTCTTAATATAAGAATTAATTTTTAATTATAAGAATCAAATTTAAAATTATATCCTTGAATTTTTAGTAAATATTCATAAAAGTTAATAAGCGTGTGTGTATGGCGTTATAAAATAGCGGGTTATTTAATACTATAGAATTAAAAATGTGGTTAATTTCAAAGTGTTTACATACATATACTTACTTATATACTGTGTTTTCTACTACTAATATTCCTCAAAAAACTCATATCATAATTAGCAGTGTAGTTACACATTACATAATGTGTAGTGCCTCGAGAACCCTAACCTTCGCTGCTGTTCTCATTTTCCTACCTACTGATCCTCCTCCATTACCTTTCCCATATATCAATAAACTACTTCACCCTGAATTCCTTCAATCAAGTCATCTGTATCCTATCAAATGCGTTTTAAACTTGGATCCAATAATCTAGACTTATGATTTTTGCCTTTATATAAGTAACAATCAAGATAATACCGCGCCGATCCAATGCGGTGCCTTATGCAAGTCAGAAAAACTGCAACATTTTTATATATGTACGCTAATTTAAGCACATTTTACTATCATTATTTATTGACTTCTTTCCTGTAACTAGCTAATGGCCACTGTCAAGTACTACAATTATTTTTAGCGGCCACTCGCAAAAGCATTACAAATTTAGCGTATTTTCTCTCATAAACATTTTAATACTAAGAAAGGTTTATTGAGATGATTTTGACATATGGAACATATGATTGAGGAAAGAACGGCCAAACAAATTTATGAGGCGAATGTATTTGGAAAAATAAGCAGAAAAAGACCGAGGAAAACTTGCCATAATAAGGTATGCCAAGTACTTGAAAACCAAGTACTTGAGTCGGAATAATCGGCGGGTGTGTATAAGGAGATGCATGAATGTGGAAGAGGCGTAGAATATTTACAAAGACATAGTTGTGTGGCTTTCTATTATCTCTGCTGACCCCTTCGGGGAAGCGGCGTGATAGTTAATTAGTTAACATTTTGAAACTTGATTATGTGTATGCACCTTTTTGGCCTCCTACAATCGCGTATGCCCATCTGTAAATGTTTAGGTTTAGTATTTTCTCAGGTTCTCACGCTAATGTCCCTGTTCCCTCTTGACATTTGCGCATCAGAGATTCCCATTTTCCCGACAGATTTGTGACCCACTGATAGCGGAAACGCTCGTCCGCAAGACGCAAACATACTCGCTGTATTAAATATATCATGCTTTCCCGTGTGCCTTTCCGGCATGGTCGCACATAATCCGTGGGAACTAACTAATTGTGTACCTGGTGCGTGAAAAAAATATTTAAAAGAAGCATCCAGCATACAATGTCTTGTATAGTGTTCTTTCCCATCGTAGGCTTTAGAATTTGCGCAGGCGAAAATGTTCCTATTATATCTTCACTATTCACCGCCTCCCAACTGTTCGGGTGTTCCTAGAATATGCTCAGAACGGAATATTCCTCAAATTTTTATATTCTTTCAAGCTATTAAAAGTTTTTTTTACTGTGTCGGGATGCTGCGTCCACGAGAAAAAGGTAAACACGTCCTACCTGACCGACAAAAACCAGTCTTCTCGATCCCTTTCTTGACAAATCTGTCAGAATACCAGGTAAATTACAATCATCCTAGTCACAAGGGACGACGTATCTCGGTATTGCCCGTAAACGATATATACAACTCAACGGCCGATATAAAGCGTGCATCGAATACACAATTCATTCAAGGATATGATTTTTTTCCTTGTAGGAATATCTGTATTGACTACTAAATTGAAAAATAAACAACTTTGACGCTTGCCATGCACCAAGAAGCAAGAATTTAATTATATTGATCGGTTATATCCTTTAAAAAAATAGGATTTTTGTAAGATCGACTTATTGCAGGGATGCAATATTGCATCATTCTGATATTTAAAGACAATGACTTACAACTAAAGGTTATGACGCAGAGCTACCTACAAAAATATGACAAAAATAGCATTTTTATGTAACTTATTAGATATTCCATACAAGATTGATATTATTTTTTATTGTAATTTAAATTTGATTTAAACACTTGAGAAAAGTTTACGTAGTACCAGATTGCGTTATTTGTTTTATTTTATATTCCATTCATTATAATAGAGGATCACAACTGGGTACGCCTGATCAAGAATGCGCAGGTGATGATACAAAGGTTAAAAAGTACAATAGACGCAATTCTTCAACAATATCCGTTACCTATCTCACTTTTTTTTATAAAGGTACCTTAATCTCACCGATTTACACCCGTTCATTCAACGAGTCAAAACTCAGACACATTGCAAAAGCACACTCAGAAATTTTAAGGTTTAATTTGTTTATTTTTATCAAAAATTAAGATTTTTTTTTCAGTTTGATCAACAGATAAGATATCTGTATTCCGTTAATTTTCGCTTTAACGCGTTTCTGTCTTCGGTCGGCCGCTAGTTGAAACCAAAAATATGCATTCAGTAGACATAATTTAGATTCGTAGAAAATAATGATCGCTGTATAATGCAATGAAGGTTCTCAGCCGTGACTAGAAACCTGTTCTAGTATTTCGATTCCGTCGAGTCCAGCTTATAATTGAGCAAAAAAAGCATTAGTACACTTATAATGATAAGGCAGACCGCGCGGCTGCCCACACAACCTTTGTTCGGAACTTTGCCTCTAACTATTTATTTTTTCAATCCAAAAGGACCGCGTTGCATTATAAATCGTCAGGGCTTTAAGCTTTGTCGAACTTATGTTGTATTCTCTTGTAAAAAAACCCTAATGATAGTCATTGTGATGTAAAGAGGGACTCCTAGTAAGCTTATTAGGGTACATTTCCATAATATACAACACATATTATACGAACTTATAAATGATAAATACATACTATTTTATTCCATTTATGGCAAGATTTAAATGGCCAGTAGAAACACCGCGATTTTTTCGTTATTGTTATTATTTACTGTCGATAGAAAACATATTCATACAGACGTTAAATTTGATACGGATGATCAGCTTCCGATATCTTGGACGGCTTGATTACTCCTTTTAAGGTCCGATCGCATAACTCAATTTCAAGTTTCCGTTTTAAGGCTATCGTGAATTTTAACAGCGCTTTTTGCTATTGGTGATTGGTGTAATTTTTTTCTCCTCGTCCTGAGTCATTCTGGAGCCGATTACAATGGATAGAGGATGATATAACCACGAAGTGTAGATAACTTTACTTCACGGCTTGTATTTCTGTCATATTTCTAAACCAATTGCCTGTATGTACTGTATTGTAAGGAAGTAAAAGTTACTAATTTTTATATGAATATTTGTTTTATTTTTACCGAATATAATTAAGTTCTAAAATATATATACATACTACATAGTTATTCCTCAAGTTCCCTTTGGAATCAACTCCTTAGGCATAGTAAGAATTATTGAGATACTCGTAATTATAATTTAAATTGTCGCAGGATTTCAGTTACTATCACAGTTTACTACGCCGATATAATTGAATCAAAAGAAAACTATTTTTATTTAATTTTTTATTTATTTACGTAGTTACATTTTTAAATTTTGTTACGCAAACATGGTACATTACTTTTTAAAAATCAAATTACACACTGAATCCACAAGACTTAAAACTTTCTCAGAAACTCGTATCTTTACCACCGCATAATAATGTTCTCCGTAGATAATAAATAATAACTGGTACTAAGTATTGAGCGTGATACACCCATAATTATTACTCAATGCTTTTTAATAGTTTTCTCAATTCCCGTATCTCTATTGTATTGAATGAAATTCAATATGTTTTTTCAACACTAAATTTTTACGGTCAATTACTGTAATGTATTTTGTCCATAAATTACATAAGATTTCAAAAAGAAATACACATTATAAATGTGAGTCGGAAGCTTATATTGGACTAGCGTGTGTTCAGATATTATTATTTTGCAGTGTAAGTGTCAAATGATTAGTGTAGGTGTGTTGAGATGGTTTGGACATGTGGAACGTATGAGTGAGGAAAGAACGGTTAAACAAATTTATGAGTCTAATGTAGTTTGAAAAAGAAGCAGAGGAAGACCGAGGAAAACCTGGCACGATCAGGTATGTCAAATACTTGAAAGCGGCCGGGTCAGGAGTCGTAATAATCGTCGGGTATGTATGAGGAGATGCATGAATGTAGAAGAGGCGAAGAATGTTTGCAAAGACAGAGTGGTGTGGCGTTCGATTCTCTCTGCCTACCCCTGCGGGGAAGTGGCGTGATGGTTAGTTTTAAGTGTCAAATGTGATTATAATAAGAAATTTTCATTCTGAACAATGTATCCAATACATATATTATAACCATCTAATGCGTTTATACTACTACTAACAATACGTGTGAATTACCTACTTTCCTCGAGATCTATTCGCCTTTTCTGAAACGATTTTATTAATTTTATTGGTACTTTATTGTTCCAATAATTGCAGGTCGAGTTATAATTAAATCTGAATCAAATTCCGCTATGCTATCTCCGTACTAACTGTAATGGATGGGCTATTGTTTAATTCACGCTTCGGAAACACATCAATCTTCTTTTTTTGCATAATCAGGGTCAGCAATTTACAATCGTCTTCTCCGCAGATTTACAACAGGTTTTATGCATTATTTAGCAAAAAATATGTCTTCAGATAATGAATGATATCATTTATAATGATTATTTTGATAAGATAAATATTTAAACTGTTGAAAATTACTATTTTCTTAATTCAATGACAGTAACTATTATATATCCTTTGCTTTGAATGACAGCCATGTTAATTTAATTTATTTACAACATTTTGAGCGTGTCCAAATACTTGTACACAAATCTGGATTATCTCCAATGATAGGAGTTCTTTTTCTTTCTTTTTTGTGACATATCAACATAGTTGAGGAAGAATATGGAAGTCTGGGCATTTACGGGGCTTACGGCCATCATAGGCTGGTTTAAGTGATCACTTTATACACGTGTAACATTCACCAATTCTACTCATGATTGACTCCTGGTTCCAACTCTAATGTATGGAAGTGAAACATGGAGTTGGCAAACGAAGGATGAAAGAAGACTGAATGCAGTCGAAATGCGATCTCTCAGAAGAATGTGCGACAAAACGATGTATGATAGATGTGCGAATGGTGAAATAAGGAAGGAATGCAAAGCTGAGATAAGCATTATCGATAAAAATAAGAAAGGTGTGTTGAGATGGTTTGGACATGTAGAACGAATGAGTGAGGAAAGAACGGTAAAACAAATTTATGAGACGAATGTTAGTGGGAAAAGAAGCAGAGGAAGACCGAGAAAAACATGGCACGATGAGGTATGCCAAATACTTGAAAGTGGTCAGGTTAGGATTCGTAACAATCGGCGGGTATGTATGAACGTGAAAGAGGCGAAGAATGTTTGCAAGGACAGAGTGGTGTGGCGCTCTATTCTCTCTGCCTACCCCTGCGGGGAAGCGGCGTGATGGTTAGTTAGTTTACTCATGATTGACAACCACACTACGCAAATTCTTGGAAGTTCTATATATATATATATATGATCCAATTGTGCTTGAATCACTAGAGACATCTATTGGTGAGATAAAATAAGCTTTTTATAGAGCAGAAAAAAAAATTGAAATTAAAAATATTAAAAATGTGTGCTTTCATTTCTATTTTATCAATCTAGGCCACAGCAACGCTTGGCCGGGTACAGATAGTTATAAATAATTAAAAAATGTATTTAAATTCACATTAAAATGTTGAAATATAACCCTATTGAAAAATATACTACCTTGAATAATGCTGTTGAGTTGTGTTTTGCATACAATTCTACTATGAAATTAAGACTGGCTTGGTTAAAACATAATGAAGAAAAGTGCTACCCAAAACAAACCATGTTTTGAAAGATTAGCTGTGATAATTAACTTTAAATAATGTAAATTACACGATACAATGGAATCATTCAAATTAACGCTATACATTGAAAATAGCGGTAATGGGTTTAAAACTGGATAATTAACTTATGGTTTTAGAACACTTTAGAACAATTTATATTAAAATTGTGTAAAATACGATATTTAAAAAAATATTTTATACATGCGTATAAAAATACTTGTACTATTGAATTCAAGCACACTCAATTAAAATATATCCAAAAAAAGGTTATTTTTTATGAATAATAATAATTCTCTAATGAACGAAATAAGTCCATAAAATAAATACAAAGGAACTTGCGCTTTAATAAGTTTCTAAAACGTTGTTAAAAGAAAAACAAAAAAAGTTTTTTGTTGTTGTTTAAACTCAAATATTTTTGTTGTTAATTTTGAAAGAAAACTTTAGGCACGATCAAGTATGCACATTTAAATGTTATGAAATTGTCAATACCGTATTTTTTGTTATTGACTAAAGGGTTACATAATTATAAAATCCCATATCTTATATTAAAGTAATCGAATAATCTACTAGATATTTCTCTATGTCTTACTTTTAATGGTCATTTTTAGTTGTTTTAAAACACTTGTGGGAGTACGTACGTGGGTACCTATTTAATGATCTTATTTGGCACTGAATGACTGTCATTGAACCAGTTTTTGACCATATTAATCCCATCAACGTTCTCACGTTCTATTTATGACTTTTTTTGTCATATTCAAGCACTTTGATAAAAAAAAAACATAATAGATATACATAAGTAATGTATTTTCTTTTTTATATTTGAAGAATTATGTATTATATATTAAATTTAATATGAAAATTGTTCAATATTGTTCGAGTATTTTTGCCTTTATACAATAATTTCAATTATCATGAAGTATTCTATCATTTATTTAACATTTAATATCAGTTTATACGAGAAAAATATGTAATTAAAATTTTCGTATTCGAAATAAAACTAAATATCACTAAAATCATCAACATGTCTAATATTATATTGAAAATACTTTATATGTTCTACATATTTTATTGGTTTTAGTAAGTTTTTATTTTATTTTTGTAATTAGTTTACCCTTTTTTAGATTGAATATTTTAAGAATGTATCTCTAAATTTATAAAAATCTTTTTCTACTTTTTTATGCAGGGTTTATTTATTCGTGGTATATGTTTATTTATAAGAGAACTCAATAGATTAAAATCGATAACAATAAACAGCAAATATTTAACTATATAGTATTATTAATTTGTTTATAATAGACTGTTTGAAGGTGAGAGTATGTACACGCTGGCTTACATGCGATTTCGCTTTCCGTGTGTAGAAATTTATAATCGTCCTCTTATGAATATATTTTACTAGGACCTCAAATATTAAATAAACACTTTCAGAATAAATATCAAAATAAAATACACAAGTATTTATAGTTACTGATCGATTCAACAAATAGATATGGATCAAAATCTCTTTTTTTTAAACAATGGGACTATTTCCTATTTTCCTCTTCTGCATACTCAGCTGAAAAATGATTATTTCAGCAGCCATAATGATTTCTTGAGAATAAGGTTATATATATATACATCAAACTCTTACCAAAATTACATTAAATGTATATTTTTACATATAAAATCTGGATAGGGTAAATTTTGGGTAGGGTAGGTTTAATAACAATATTATCAGTAAAAGCAATGCTTTTGTCTCCTTTTACGTTAATATCACTTAAGTATTGCATATTTTTAAAGATCTTTTATCAGTTACTGCTCTAATGCGTTACACCTCATATCACGCAACAATGTATGTTATGATTACTTCTTACTATGTAATATGCCTAGAACTAAAACTTAGAACAACGGAACATAACGCAGTACTTTTTACTTGCACTTATTTCATATTTTCATATATACTAGTACTAAAGCTTAGAACAAACGCCCAGAACGTAACGCAAAACCTTTCACTTACGCTTATTCAATATTTCCATAGGAAATCTGTTCTATTAGATACATATTTCACAGTCGGTAAACCCAAAGAATGAATTACAACAGCCCGTAACAACCGATATTCCGGGAAGTGATCGAGTTTCTTGCAAATACTCATTATTTCAAATCAATCATTGAAAACGAAATGCACCGTAACAGTCCTCCGCAGGTAACACAAAGGATCTTACAACCATTCATGCTTGCCCAAGGCAGGTAGGTAGTAGTACCTACTCTATGCAACTTGCATTCTATGACGTAAGGTTTAATTTCGCAAGACTTCGTGTCAACCTTGTCGCTTTTAACCGGCTTGAATTTAAGATTCGAAATACATTTCGGCGAGACTTCGAACCGAGATTAATTGACATTTGAAACGTGGCTGCCTTGGATGGCGTTTAATAAAATATAATATTATGCTGATTGGCAAACAGACCGAAGGAATCAAGTTTGATTTAATTACCATATCTGATTATATAGTGACCGGGGTGGGTACCAATAATTGCCGTTAAATTAAAACAATAATTAACGAAGGTCGCCGGGAAATAAATCAACAGAATATTGAATACTTTTTCTTGTCAATACGGCGCAACCTTCCAAAGAATTTTACTCCAAATTCCTAATGCATACCTGTGTTTGATTCTAAAAAATATTTTTCCTTCTATGAAAACATTTGTTTATAAATGTATGTATTAAATAATTCTCTGAAGTCCAAGTAATCTCATATTATATTATAAGATACTATGTGCATAAAAACATTTTGACATATTGTGGGGCGCCAAACCTCACACTTTAGACTGTTGATAGGTGCGGTGTGACTTCTGCAGCGCTTCGCTTCTGGGGGCGTAAGTCCCAGAAGTTCTGAAGTCCTGCGGCGAGAGGTGAGAATATTTACTAGTAAATATTCTATCAAAATCCGATTCCGATGCGTAGGTCGAGGTGTGTACTGGTTCGTAGTCCGTGGTCGTAGCGATGAGTCAAGTCCAGGGGGGAGAATCCAGTAGAGTAGCGAAGGGTAGAGCGAGCGGAGAAATAAAACACCAAGTTCAGTCGTCCAGGATGGAATGATTTATTTTGACTTGACTTGACTTGAATCTAATGGCTCATAGAGTACCGGGTCGACATGACCCCCTACTCCTTCATCGGGTTATAAAATTTTGATTTTACTGAATGAATTTAATGGGTTATAGGTTAAAACCTATGAAGGGGTTAGAAAAATACGCAGAGTGCTGCGGGATGGTTACTGGGAGGGGAGGAGGACCTCTTTCGGTCTTTTGTAGCGACGGTACGAGTGAAGCTCGTACTTCGCGAGTGAGTTTATTGTGGGGTTGGCGTGTGCGGCTAGTCCGCCATAGAAGCGCTCCGATAGCGCGGTTATGTACTTATTTACGCGGGGTACGTCGGACTCTCTGTGGAGTTGAGAGATTCTCGTCCAGAAGGGGGCTTTCAACGCAGTGCGGAGCACTTTGTTCTGGAAGACTTGTAATTTGCTTAGGTGTGTTCTGGCCGCGTATCCCCAGACGGGGGCGGCGTATGTTAAGATGGGACGGATGACCGTTTTATAGATAAGCAACTTGTTGTCGATCGAGAGTTTGCTGTTTCTCCCGAGCATCGGGTAGAGGGCCGACAGGACCCCGGAGGCAGAGTTGACTTTACTTTCGATGTGACGTTTCCACGTCAGCTTGGAGTCGAGCGTGACTCCGAGATATTTAACGGATCCGGACCACGGGATGGATTGCCCGAACATCGTTATGTTTGGAGGAGTTCGCGGTCTCCTGCGAGTGAAAAGTGTGGTCACACTTTTACTCGGATTTATGGTAACTCGCCATTGTTTGCACCATTTTTCCAGGGCGTCGCATTGTTTTTGAACTCTCTCCTTTGCCAGGAGGGCGCTCAGCGAGCTCGACATGATTGCCGTGTCGTCGGCGAACTGCGCGATCTGAGTGTTATAGTCGAGCGCAGCCGGTATGTCGCTCGAGTATACGTTGTATAGGATCGGTCCTAGCAGCGAGCCTTGTGGGACTCCCGCTCTGATGGGGCGTTCAGTCGAGAAGTGCGCATTCAATTTTATTCTGAACGTGCGATTTGCTAGATAATTAGCAATCAGCTGGATGGTCGAACGGGGTATTCCGAACGTGTCCATTTTGTATAGCAGGCCGGTGTGCCATACTCTGTCGAAAGCCTTACTGACGTCTAGAGATAACACTGCCGTGTGTTTGCGCGTATTGAAACCGTTGGTTATCTGCTCTACCACGCGAAGTAATTGGTGCAGCGTAGAGTGGTTAGCTCTGAAGCCGTGCTGCGTGTCCGGAATTATCGATTTTTCCGAGACTGTATCCTTCAACCGTTTGAGGATGATTTTCTCCAATACTTTCGAGAGACACGGAAGTAGACTGATCGGGCGGTGGTTTTGCGCGTCGAGTGGGTCCTTCCCCGGTTTGGGGATCAAGATGACGTCGGCTTGTTTGAATGCGGCGGGGAATTTACGGAGACGTAATGAGGCGTTTGAGATGGCTGTTATTGCGCAGATTCCCTTAGGGGGAATGTGTTTGAGGACTTTGTTCGAAATGGCGTCCGGGCCGGGAGCTTTTTTATTTTCGAGACGTGATATTATGGATTGGACCTCGCGCGGGGTGGTGAATTTAATCGCGGGGCCTTCTGGGAGTGAGTTTAAGAGTCTCTCTACGTGGAAGTTAACCTCGTCGACGAACGAGGGATCGTCGTGGGTGGTGTTCGGGGTGAACTGGGCTTCTAAGCTATCCGCGAAGGCTTCTGCCTTTTCCGCAGCGGAATAGACTGGTCCGTTGGGGCCGTTTAATGGGGAAATTCGCGTTTTAGGTCTTTTTAGGGACTTTGTAATTTTCCAGAAGGCGTTGCGGTCCTCGTCTAGGGATGAGATGAAGTCGTGCCATCGATCGTTGCGAAAGTCGCTTAAGGCTCTTTTAGCTTGTGCTGCGAGTCGGTTCATGCGCCTGCGGTCGGTCGGGTCGCGGTATTTTTGCCAGTCGGCGCGTGCTTTGTTCTTCTCCCTTATGATGCTTTTCAGATCGTCCGGGAGGTCGGGACGGTATTTGTCGATTTGGACTTCGACCGTGGCTGCAGCGGTAGCCTCTTTGATTTGACACACGAGGGCGGAGACGGCCGTGTTTAAGCTCGCTTCGTCGGGGATGGAAGTGGGGATCGTGATGGATTCGAATAGGCGGGGAAGTTTCATCCAAGAAACTTTCTTCCTATTCAGTCCGACGGGGTCGGAGGGTAAGGTTCCGTCGGAGAGGTAGAGGAGCACGGGGTTGTGGTCCGACGAGAGCTCGCTTAGCACTTGCATGCTATACGCGTGAGTTGAGTTAGACATGACGATTATGTCTATGACGTCGGGGTTACCGTTATGCGGGTACAGCGTCGGGACGTCCGGTGCGTCTACGACGACCGAGGAGTGAATCGAGTAGTCGAACAAACTCCTACCTTTTTGATTGTTGAATCTACTGTGCCAGGAGGCGTGCTTAGCATTCAGGTCTCCTGCGAGGATTGTCGGAGTGTCGTCGGTGAACACTTTGTCCAGGTCCTCCGCGATGAGGTGCCTTTTCGGCGGGCTGTAGGCGGCTACGAGTTTGAGTGGTCCGGAGTTTTTTGTACTTATGACGACCGCGGTGGTTTCAATATTGTCGTTAGTCGCGGAGTCGAAGTGGCAATGGTCGATCGAATTCTTTATTATTATCGCGGTGCCACCTCCTCGGGTGTGCGTGCGATCGGTACGATACGTGACGTAGTTGGGAAAGCTAATTTTGTCGCTGGGTTTGAGCCATGATTCATTTATGAGCAGGACGTCTAGGTTGTACTCGGACAGAAATTCGGTGATTTCTGTCTTATGGGCCTTCACTTGACCGTTAGCGTTCCAGAACGCTGCCTGAAGGGCTTCCGGGTTTAAAGTTTTTCTAGCCATGGCTAGCCGTGATTAGCGCGTTGATGTGGTTCAACATCTCAGATGCTGAAGCCATGAAGGTCGCTAGCTGTTGCGCTGCAGCTGTGAGCGCCTCCAGTGGAGGGGGGGCGGGGTGACGGGCGGTGCGTGTGTCGGCGGACGCGGGTTGGGGACGCGGGGGTTGGGGGCGCGGGTGTTGGGGACGCGGGTCCCTGAGGTGCGTCGCGTAAGCGGGTGCGGGCCATTGCGGTACGGGGGGAGAGGGGTGCGGGGGACAGTAGTATGATTGGGGAGAGGGTTGGGTGGGTCTGGGGGTGGTGTGGGTGGTGGTAGGTCGGGGGGTGGTGAGAGTTTGGCCGCGTGTTTGGCGGTGTTCACGCCTCTGAGCCGGTTTTGGGGTGGGTTTGGCGGGGCAGCCTTTGTAGTTTGCCGTGTGCGGGCCGTCGCACAGGGCGCATTTCGCCGGCGTTTCGCGCGGTTTCTTGCATGCGGCGGAAGCGTGTCCGGCTCCGCATTTTACACAGCGCGGCTGGGCGTTGCAGCACGACGCTGAGTGTCCGTATGTTTGGCATTTAAAACACTGGCCCATACGGGGGCGGGAGCGTAGTCTCTCGACGTTGATCCTTAGGTGCAGGATTGTTTGAAGATCCGTGAAGATCTTCTTGGAGGCATCGGTGTGCCTCAGGTTCACGAGCATGAGCGGGATCGGCTTGCGGTTGCCGCCCGTTCTCATCCGGTGTACGGATATGACCTCGTACTTCGAGGCCAATTCGTTTACTACGTCCTGCGCTTCTACCGTTTCGGGTATTCCGCGCAGGACAATCTTCAGCGGCTTTTCGCCGGGAAGACGGAAAGAGTGATGGTCTACATTCTGCTCCATCATCATCTTTGTGACCTTATGGTGGTCACGCGGTGTTTTTACGAAGACCCAGAGGTTTTCGCCCCTGTTTTTTGCCGTGAAGTCAATTCCACGGGTCTCCATTGACTTTGCGAGGGCGCTCCAGTTGTCCTTTTTGTGGAGGACAATGGGGGGAATTCGGAATGATTTATTTTACAAAGGATACATACATTTATACCCATACGGAGCTAATCTGCCGGGCTAGTCCCCCTATTGCCTACGTGCGCGGCCCCCACCACTTTTCTGCTGGGTTCCCGTTGGCCCCAGCGTAAGTAGTGGGAGCCACGCCCCCTTTCCCCGCTCAGTCTGGCGGGTTTCAATATGGGGACAGCTGCTCGGACAGAGTCGCTCCGTTTTATTATCACAATACAAAATATACTAAATATATCCTAAAATGTGGTCCTTTTTCGGACCTTATTTCGTCTGGTCCGTTACACATATAAAAATCAAAAGTACTCATAAAGAGTGTGCTCTTTAGTTTAAATTGCTTAAAAGCACTTTGTAAATAATATTATGGTACCTAATTGCCAATTATCCTTGAGCGTTTTCATATCCTTTAAAAAACGAGAGTTTTAAGAGAAGAGCACATAGATAAAAACGTGTTAAGACGTCACGTTAAAGTCCGTAACATTATTTGTGGAACAAAGAGAATGACTATTTTCTATGACACGCTGTTGTGAATAATTAATTTTTTTAAATTTCAACATTAAATGTTTTTTTTTCTTCATCTGCTAGGATAACTATATTATGAGTATTCAGTAGTCATAATATTTTTAATAGAAGGCTGGCGACAGATCTCGTTGCGAAAAAATAAGCTTTATTGCGCACATAACTACTTAAATATATACTTTATATGAATATAGTAAAAAACAAGAAGAAACAACGAGAAAAACGTTAAATATTCTGAAAGCTATCATAAAGACATTTAATACTAAAAAAATATATTTGTCAAGGATAAATCTTATTCATTTTACCTATTGAGAAACGAAGCGTTTTCTTATCGTGCAAATCATTTTTAAGCAAGTTTAACCTCTTTAGCGATGTTCAAAACATACTAATTAAAGTACCTTACAAGTTTTATTTACTTATAGGTGTGACCAAACGTCATTGACAATTTATTTGTCTAACACCACTGGCCTCATTTCAGTTCATTGATTGAATGACATTTGAAGGGAAACACACGTGATGAAAAGTCAAAGACGTGAATGAGAAACAACAACATACAAATTGATAAGTTAATTAGAATATAAATTTCCCTTATAAAATGCGGGCAAAAAAGGCGCAAGTACTATTTTCGAATCCAATTTCATATGATGAAAATATGATATAATATGATATATTGATGGAAGTTTAACTTCTGAAACATGTAGTCTATAATAAAACTCAAGTGGTAAAAAACAAGTGTTTTCTTTAATCATTGTAACATGTCTTTCCACAAAGTTAAAGCCGAAACAATAAATAAAATACCAATTTCATATAATATTTATTTTATTGTCTAACTAACTAACTAACCATCACGACGCTTTTCCGCAGGAGTATACAGAGATAATAGAATGCCACACACTACTATGTCTTTGCAAACATTCTTCGCCTCTTACACGTTCATACATCTCCTCATACATACCCGCCGATTGCTACGACTCCTAACCTGACCGCTTTCAAGTATTTGGCATACCTATTATGTTTTATTGTCTTTATGACAATATTCTACGAATAATTTTTGTTTTCTTATGCCATATTAAAAAAGCATTATATTTCGTGGTCCAGAACTTTGGTTCATGATTGTCTCTATATTATATTTGTCTATGATTTACAGTATCATAAAATTCGTCTGATATTTTAAAGAATATCATGCGGTACCGTAATATGTATCACAACAAAAACTAATCTAATAAATAAATATTTATTACCATACCATACACTTGTAATATATAAAACGTCTATAATAAACCTGTTTTGGTTATGATTTTCCAATAGAACAATAAAATATTAACCTTACACTCGATTTATTATCTGATTTATGAGCACTTTGTTGATTCTCAAACGACGCCATTTTTTCTTCGTAACATGAACTTATTAAGTATTTATTAATACTCCAAATCATACAAATAATAAATATCATTTTACCAATTATTTTGATGTTTGGATATGAAAATGCACGTAATAAACAAATATTATAATAAACATTTTATAAATTTTCTCTACCATTTAAATGATTATAAAATTGATGAAGAAATGACGTCAGCTTAAATTGGCTGCACCTACATAGAGAAATCAACTCAAATTAATTATTCAAATGAGGATGTTGAAATACGTTCTTAATAGTTTGTAACTTAGTATCAAATATTATGACATCTCAACATAGATGAAGAAGAGTATGGAAGTCTGAGTATTTACAGCCCTGTAATATAAGTTTAAGCGGAGGGCTGATCACCTTTCCTTCGTGTGTTAACAATCAAGACAACACTGCGTTTATATGATGCAGTGCCCTATGCACCATTGGGGTGCGGATAAGGGTTCAAATGAATATACAGTTAACCCCCCTACAACGTTGAGATAAGTAAGATAAAGATCTTAGGGAATTATAAAAGGGATAATTTTTTTAAATTGTATTTTTACATTTTAGCTAAAGGAAATTACTCTTACGAGTTATTTAAAATTAAAATACAATTTTAAAAAATTAACTTCCCTATGACGTTGCCTATCTAGCGTCATAGGGGAGTTTGCTGTATGTAATACCCAGACCATATTCTTCTTCATCTTTGTTTCATCTTTGTTGAGATGTCTAAATCTAAAAATAACCCCCAAGTGGAGAAAACCAGATTTGTGAACAAGAATTTGGACATACCCAAAATGTTTTGAATATATATTTTTCATACACAGAAATGTAAATTACTCATTTAAAATAGTGACTAATTAAAGAATAGTTTTATTTATTGTTTCGGCATTAACTTTGTGGTAAGACATGTTACAATGATTAAAGAAAACACTTCGTTTTTTACCACTTGAGTTTTATTATAGACTACATGTTTCAGAAGTTAAACTTCCATCATTCAGGTCTGTATAATATGTTATTATACAGACCTGAATGATGGAAGTTTAACTTCTGAAACATGTAGTCTATAATAAAACTCAAGTAGTAAAAAACGAAGTGTTTTCTTTAATCTTTGTAAAGAATAGTTATTGAATTTTATGATATCACACTAATGAAACCCTATCTAGCTCTTCTAACGTTCATATCCCAATTTTAACATTTTGTAGTGTAAGTTCATGAAATGATATCTGCATAAAATCTTTTCGAATGTATGTGTTTCCGAATCAACTTTATTATTTATTCAAAAGATAGCATTGTTCATGCGCAAATATTTTTCCTGCGAACCCAGTTGAATGAACACTTCGTTGCGACATCTGGGGAGGGGAGACGATATCTGCAGGTAGAGTTGCCAAGTAGAGAAATTTATTTGTTTTTCAATTAGATTCAACTACATTATGCTTGTCCCGAGAGTTATATTTATCACCAGTAACACGGCGAACGTGTTTATAGGCCCGACATAGTTGCGCTGGTATAGAATAAATTGTAGAAAAGGCAAAACCCAACCTTAGCCTCGTTAACATACTCGTAAAACGTACATAGTCGCATGCATATATAATTTACATACCCATAGTAGAAAACGAATAAAAATGGCATTATATGGGGGATTTTAAAAACATTTGTTAAAGAAATATTCTATTTTTGTAGAAACATTCAGCTAGAACACATATTGTATCAATCTTTTTAATCAAACTGAAGTATAGAACTTTTTTTTTTTTTAATTAAATTCATTTAGAAAACAAAAAAGTGTATCAAAAAACATTAATTCAATGCGTTCATATTACTTTTTTATAAAACCAATAATTTTTTTTCAAAAAACCCTTATCCGCACCCCAATGGTGCATAGGGCACTGCTTCATATAAACGCAGTGTTATCTTGATCGTTTACGCATGAAGGAAAGGTGATCAGCCCTCCGCTTCAGGTACCAACCAGTCCAGGGTAATATTGAATAAATAATATAGTGAACAAATCACTTATATTTAATTGACCCCTCCTGAAAATCGAACCCGGAACCTCCAGAACGGTAGCCGAGCGTGCTGACTATTATACTACGGAGGCGGACAAAAACAAATAAACGAGAAACAAAATAACAAAGTAAAGAACAGTATAATAAAAAATAATAAAAAAAAAATCTGCCGCTCATCACTAAAGAACAATAATATCATTCATAAGTATTTGGGAGAGGCAAGCAAATTTTTTTGTATGCAAGTGCATACGTATACAGCGATAATTTTGCATTCCACCTTTAAGTAAGAATGCAAAACCCCAATGAATAATTCCAATATCATTGCTGTAATTTCAATTGTGTGTCTTTAGAGCTCTTTAGTAGTATTTTTCTAATTAAACACATGTATAATACCACTTAATGAGTTTTATTTTATTACACACGACTAGTTTCGAAAACTAACAGAAGTTTTCATCTATGGGTGAAAAATAAAACTAATGTTTAATATAAAATTAAATAATAAACAATAATCAACATGTCATTCTACAAACCGAATCAATAAATAATTCTCGAATCTCTCCGAAATACCTATTTCCAGTTATTACTGCGCGTTAGTGGCTGTAACGTGAAATTGGGACAAGAGGAGATTTAGCCAAAGAAGTAGAACAAAACCTATATCGGAAAATCCTTTTTCTAAAGCTATATAAGTAATTTTCAATTTAATTTACTAAGTAAAATTTTGATTAAATAAAGGTAGATATTATTTCCACAAAGTGACTGCCGAATCAATTAATGAAATGATATTAAGTTATGCCCGCCTCCGTGGTGTAATGGTCAGCATGTTTAGCTACCGTGCTGGAGGTCCCGGGTTCGATTCCCAGGGGGAGTGAAAATAAATATTAGTGATTTTACACTGTAATATTTATTTAATATTACCCTGGACTGGTTCCTGCAGCGCAAGCGTGATCACCTTGCGTTCATGTAAGTAATGGTCAAGATAACACTGCGTCAATTTGATGCAGTGCCTTATGTACCATTTGGTGCGGAAAAGGGTTATAAGTAAGTAAAGTAATTAATTAACCTAATTAATTCTTAAAAAAAATTCAAATTATATCATTTTTGAAAGAAAAAAAATAATGAGTCAAATTTACAACATTTTGAGTGTGTCCAAATACTTGTTCACAAAATCTGGATTATCTCCAATTACAGGAGTTATTTTCATATTATTTTTTGACATCTCATCAAAGATGAAGAAGAATATGGAAGTCTGGGCATTTATGTTTCTCATGTGTGTGATTATAATCCAGGATTCGGATCTCACATACTAATATAAGAGTTTCTGCTTAATAAAAAAGCTGCTTTACATCTCACCAATAGATGTCTCTAGTGAAGTTGTAGTGATTCAAGAACAAAGTTTCTAAATTGGTTCATATATATAGAACTTCCAAGAATTTGAGTAGTGTGGTTGTCAATAATGGGTAGAATTGGTGAATGTTACACGTGTGTAAAGTGATCACTTAAACCAGCCTATGACGGTCGTAAGCCCCGTAAATGCCCAGACTTCCATATTCTTCTTCATCTTTGATGAGATGTCAAAAAATAATATGAGTCAAATTAGTATATTAATTTCATTATTAAAAATAAAAAGAGGATATTTTTGTATTTAGCTTAAAGAGGTCGTATTATTTATGGATAAAACGACTCCTTTCAATGACAAAGGAAAGGCAATACTGTATAATGACATAATATAATAAATATACAGTTTCTTCCGTATCGTTAACAAAATAATTCGTGCAAGTAACTTTTCCTTGGTATACAGTTTTATTGTTTCATAATTACTGTACAATTTCTAATTTAAGGCATTGTCTAAACGAAATAAAGATATTGATCAATTAAAAAACTTTCTAATACAAATATGTATAGGGAAACAAAGGTATAATCGCCAAAAGATAGAACGAAAAATCGTATATACCACTATTGTCTTATAACTATTCAATCTCTTTCAAATTTTGTAAATGTATGAGTTTATAAAACAATGTTGATTTTCATTTTATAATAATTTATTCGGCAATCACTTTGTAGTAATATCGATTTTAAATTTTACTTTTGCTTGGTAATTACATCTATTTATTTAAAATCTATTGTAACACCTATTTCGATGTATTCAGCATCATTATCTTGATCATCATATGATCTTAATGCATCGAAACACGTTTATTACAGATTTTAATCAAAAGTGGTACTTCCCAAGTAAAAGTTAAATTTAAAATATCCTTATATTTTTGTTTGATTATGTCAAATATTAGGATGTTAACTACTATGTGGAGCGAATGGATAACGAGAGAATGTCTAAGAAAGTATATTTGGCGAATGTAAACGGGAGAACTGAACGAGGACGACCGAAAAAGACGTGGCCCGAAATCAATCAGAACCTAAAATCTGGTTGTGTCAAAAGTCTGCGTTATCGGAGGACATGTATGACTGGATGTATGGATGTGAAGGAAGCTAGGAGTGTATGTCAGGACAGAAGAGTCGTTCCATCCTCTCTACCTTCCCCTGCAGAGAAACGGCGTGATGATAGTAATAGTAATAGTAGTAACTACTATTTGTTTCCTTCTTACCTTATTAATACTTCCATAGATTTAATATTATTTATTGATGAATGATATGTTGATGATAATAATACCACTTATTAAGTTTTATCTCATTACACAAAATTGTAATCACCTGTCGATGAAAACAACTGTAGTTTTCGAAACTAGTCGTGTGTAATGAATTAAAACTCAATAAGTGATATTATACAAGTGTTTAATTATTAAAATAAATAGATTTCATTATAATATAAATAATATTGTGGTTCAAAATTAGCCCTTTTTATGACGTATTTATAACGTACAAAGTACGTTTTGATAAAAAAATTATATTTATCTCGAAACCCTTTACTATGTATGGTAGTACATGAACTTCTCGTTTTCCAAACGTGTTTATTTGTTAAACAACTAAATTACAAGCAATTGGATATTATCCATTTTTAATTATATACCTCGATTCATAATAATTATGTATGTAAGAACGTTTATTGCTTACTAGTTACTGAATAAGTATCCAACTATAAAATGGCTATAATTAAATGATACATACAACATTAGTAGCGAATAATCAAATTGCATTGTGCTCGATACTCGATGCTCACTACTTTCAGGTTGTGCTTATTAGTAAGAGAAAAAATATAGCACCAAGTGAACGCTTTATGACAACTGGATAAAGTATTTTTTTTAATTAAAGCAATGTTTAATATCACACTATGAATACGCAAATCCCGTAAAAAATATTTGTTTTATTTATTATTATTAAAATTATTAAAACCCTTATCCGCACCCCAATGGTGCATAGGGCACTGTGTCTTATAAACGCAGTGTTATCATGATCGTTTTACACGTGAAGGAAAGGTGATCAGCCCTCCGCTTCAGGTCCATGGTAATATTGAATAAATATTACAGTGAAAAAATTACTTATATTTATTTTACCCCCCTTGGGAATCGAACCCGGGACCTCCAGAATGGTAGCCGAGCGTGCTGACCATTACACTACGGAGGCGGACGAATTTATTTATAAAGTAATAAATTAAAATATAAATATATTTCTAATAGGGGGAGTTACTTTTTATTTATTTTTTTTAATCCGTTTTTCTTTTAGTAATATTTTATAAATAATAAAAAATATTAAATTAACTGTGTAACTAAATTTTATTGTTTTCCTATTATTGTAACTGAATTATTTCTTTACAACGTTTTGAGTGTGTCCAAATACTTCTTCAATTAATTCACAAATCTGGATTATTAGGAATTATTTTTTAGATTACTTAAAACATAAACAACAACAAAAATATTAAATAATTTCTGATACATTGAAACGAATGGAATTATGTTGATTGTACTAACGGTGGTTTTATTTGATTCCAGGTGAAATGGCGGCCACCCTGGCTTATCCAGAGACCACTAATGACCTGGCCGACTACTGGGAGGAGTATCGGCATCAGACCACCACTTACTATGAAGAACCACAACACTATGAAGGTAAATTATTTTCTTTACTTTTTTACAAAAATAAATAACCTTATAAAATATATATAAGTATAACCGCTCACTAAGATCTTCGTCTACCGGTTACAAGACATACCGATCTCTTCGTCAGGACAATCACTAAACCCGCATGCCAATAAAACTACACGTCACTATTATAAGTCACTTTCAACTTTTAAGTCGACCCGAGACCGTGAATACACACGTAATATATGTATGTATATATATATATATATATATATATATATATATATATATATATATATATATATATATATATATATATATATATATATATATATATTAGATTTAAAACCATCTGCCTTGCTTACGTATACATATTGTAGTTATTTTTTATATTTAAAGTATATTAAAACTATTGTTAACTTTGTAATATTGTAATATAAAACTCTCCTTATCATTCATCGTTCACTTCGTGTAATACCACTTAAAAACTCTGCTTCACTACTGCCGATTTCGGAATAGCCATTCCATCGTCAGGTCAAACAGGTTGTATACAAATCAGAGTTGACTATTGTTCATAGTTGACCTGATGATGGAATGGTTATTCCTGAATCGGTTGAGAGTCGTGAAGTAGAATTTTTAAGTGGTATTACACAAAGTGAAGGATGGATGAGTGTTATATTGCAGGTACTTAATTGGTAATTGGTACTGGACAATATTTCGATGTAGTGATTTGCATTTTTTTGTTGTTATGATCAAGGGTGCGATTCTACTTTTTTTTCTTTTTTTACATAAATTTTATACATTTATTTAAAAGAACAATTTTAAACATATTTTTTTTTAATGCAGAGACCCATCAAGCCACCTTGCGTGTCTTGTTGGTGGAGCTCTTTTTACATACATTTTTTATTGTTTTTATCCATTTTAACCATACACAACAACACAAAAATTTAAAATGTAAACTATTATACAATTTTCATAGCTAAATTTATACATCACTCTCTGACTTTATTACTATACAACTTTTGTTGATGATACAGAAAAAAAATGACGGTTGAAATTGATTCATTTCGGTATTTTCTTCTACTTTTTGTACGATGATCTAATCTTTCATTGTTAAAGTAAAATTCTTAACTTCTAGCGTCAAAATTTCGACATTTAATACAAAATGGAGAAAAAATGGATCGTCATATTCGTTGATTTCAAATTGCAACTACCTACCATTGAAAATTAAGTAACGGTTTTTTTAAGGAACGTCATTACGTGATAAAAGTTTTAACACATTTTAATTCGAAATCCAACCGTGACTTAGAATTAGCTGATTGGTCATTTTTTATGCCTTTAAAACAGGTCATAAACTTCCGCTAATATTTGTGTTTAATTGACTTCTTTTAAATGTATTAGTTCAATGCATTTTGCGACATTATTTGTCTGCAACTGGAAGCTTTTCGTGTGGGAATCTATCTATAGGTAGTTACGAGTGTCAATGACAAGTGTGTTTAGTTATAGATCTGAGCTATTCTCCTACAGCCAGTTAAGGCCCAATGTACGATAAATCGCAACTTAATTTTAACAACGATGGTTTCCAAATTTTTTTTTACCAAGTTTTTTGTATTGTTTGAAATTAGTATGAATTATGAAGTCACTAGAGATGAAATTCGGAGAAAGGAGTGAATAAAAAATCAATTAAAATTTAAAAGTAATATTCAGCCATTTTAGATTGATAAGTGACCAAAAATCAGTAAAGGAGCATGTTTTAGCTCGTCAACATTTGGTGTTCAAGTTTTTTTTTAATTGATTTGATAATATTACGAAATATGGTAACGTTTTTATTTTATTTTTTAAAGTAGTCAACAAAAAATACAATGGCGATCCCCTACCCTGCCCATAAAACAGTATTCACGCTTCGTCATCACTCTCAGACCAATGTTTGACGATTATTTCGACTTAAATGTGTAGCAGTGGGTCTATATTTTATCCACAGTTATAAATCAATTACAAAAAGTCACGTTGATTACCGTTAAATATCGCCAAACACTCTGTTTTCTCCCTATTTGAGGACCTACTATCTTAGTCACTTCAAACATCTCAAGAACATAAACAATGTACTCGAATTACTTCTGGTAGATATTTAACATGAATCTATTCAAAGAATGACAGCTGACAACCGTAACGTCGTCAAATTAATAGCCGTCTATTTTTTTAAAAACATTTCAACTTATTAATGGACTCGTATCGCGGTAGCGGAATTGAAACTAATGTCTGCTAGAATGATTTTGATCCATGTGATAATTTCCGAGCTATGTAAATGCGAGTTCGCGTGGGAATCTCTTGTACTTGATATTGTCCTGGTTCAATGATATTACTTACATTATAGTCCCCCATCTCAACTTGCCACTCTGTTGCACAATGGACGAAGTCAATGCTCTAGTATCCGCACAACCGGACTATTGTACTGCTGGTTGGTGGATGCACTTTCGCTTTCGTCATGGCAACACTATCAGCATTATTTATTAACCATTATTTGCATTATTTATTTAACCACCTCGGACACAATCAATTCTCATTTTTTTCGCTTGTATTTTTTAAAATCATGTTACATATTTATTTTAGTACTTTCATACAGACTTAATAACCTTTAGCTGCTCAGATCCTCCCATATAACAACAACAAAAAACATATTCTCCAAAAAATTTCGGAAAATGTGATTTTTTTATCTGCCCTGTAAGAGACGTTGCTCAGTTTTCTCAGTTATTAATTCAATGCATAAAAAACGCTAACACAATTTATAATTCCATATGTTAATAATGTATTTACTATGTGATTATTTATTTTTCATACTTCACAAATTTTCCTCAAGGTACTTTGCGCATTACACATTACCAATGTTCAATGTAAAGAAGCTAGTAAATACAATACAAGCATTTAATCCCGAGTGCTCTTAGAATTTCTACTATCCTCCTTTTCCCATCAACTCCTCCCCCTATTCTTCCTTCATTTCCTTTCCGATATATCAGTCATTTCGTTCTATAGAGCCAATATATTATATTATAGAAGTACATTTACAAACTCAATACGCGTTAATATTCAGAAATATTATCAGTAAAAATATTTAAATAATGTCATATCACAGTAAGTAAGGTACGAATATAGGAAGTAAGATCAGGAAAAATTTATAAGAGAGTGAAAGGATAAAGGAAGGAAGGATATTTTATTCGTTGGATTTGCGTTTACTTTGTAGAATTGCATCGTCTACGATTTCTGATGCATTAACGTGATTTTGAGGGTCAGTTAAAGGTTAAATTTCTTTATTTCTCAAAGGTTATTTTTATTTTAAACTTAACTTCCAACTCGATCAATTCAACGTCAGAGACATATTTTTGTCGCCAACCTTGTGATATTTTATTTGCCTGTAACATGTTATAAAAGTTTATTTGTATAATTCAAAGAGTTATAAATCTTTGTATTTTTAATGCTAATGAGTCGGTTTATATATCAAGGACAGCTTCTGTATATCAAATATACTAGACAAATATAAATTATTTTAAACTTTCATTATTTTATGTAATTATATACTTCCTTAAACATTACTTATTATATAGCGTATTTAAACACATTCACAATATATTATTTCGAGAAATAAAAAATACTTTGTGTTCTGATCCACTCACATTTTTATTAACCAACTAGTTTCGGCAACAACCTGTTGCCCTCTTCAGGGTTTATTTATTACTAATAATAGTAATAAATAAACCCTGAAGAGGGCAACAGGTTTTTGCCGAAACTAGTTGGTTAATAAAAATGTGAGTGGATCAGAACACAAAGTATTTTTTATCTCTCGAAATAATATATCAATATGATCCACAAAGTTAATGCTTTCAATATTCAAAACATTTACAATATTTTTTGTGTGTCCAAATACTTGTTCACAAATCTGAGTTTCTCCACTTAGAAGTTATGTCGAGAATAAAATAACTGGTAAGCAAATCAGGCGTTTACCAGTAAGTAATAAAATCCGAGTTCGTATCTTACATATAAACAAAAGGGTCTCTGCTAAATAAAAGGTTTCTAAATACAATCATAGGTGGGCTGTTGTGAACTCAATCGTGGTAAGTCATGAGATTGATCAGATGATTTTGAAAATTTGAGTCGTGTGCCTGTCAATCATGTAAAGAATGGTGAATTCTACACTTCTGTATAGTGAGGTCGTAAGCCCTGTAAATACCCAGACTACCATGTCAAAAATGTATATTTTAATACATATTTATTTCTGGTAAACGAATACCAAAACATCTGAATACTCGATTATTTTTCACGGTAATTTATTCAATTTAACTTTCTAATCTGATCACATCACACAGAATCATTTAGAAATTTTGATGTATTTTCTAAATTTAATTATACGTAGATTTTTATTTGTAAGCCTCTGATAAGCAAATCACCATGGCCGGCGCGATATTTGGTTTTATGGATTCCTTCATTCTGCAACCTGTTCTAGTCGGCAGTCGATACTTAGTAAATCATCACACACTAGAAGACTAGAACAAGTATATGAAACATCCACCTCCCATCCGACATCTCGTATAACCTGTTTTCTGTTAAATTCCGCGCAATTGAGAATGAAGCAGCATGTCTTGACTATCGTGTATTGTTACAAACTACGTCTATTCTTTAAGGCCCAGCATTCGTTAAGTCGCAACTTAATTCCTTTGAATCCTGGTAACATTTTACTGATCTCAATATTAAGTATTTATATTTAAAACATTTACTTTGTGGTTAGTCATTTTTACTTTTTTTTACAAAAATATTAGTAATATCTGTATATAACCACTTACCGAGATTTTGATGTCTACCGGTTTCGAGATGTACCCGTCTCTTCGTCAGGACAATCACTACCAAAGCATGCAAACAATTGTATATTGTTTATTTTTTGCATGCTGTAGTGATTGTCCTGACGAAGAGACGGGTGCGTCTCGAAACCGGTAGTTATAAAATCTCGGTGAGTGGTTATATACAAATGTTACAAAACATTTTACGTTTATTTATAGATTTCGTGTTTAATTTGTAGAACTCGGTTTTAATTTACATACTAAATGTTAAAATCAAACACTGATTTTTTGAGTCTACTAAATTGTATTTTATTATTTAAAAAAACGCATAAAATCAAATTTCATGACAGTTGTTTCGCCACAAAATTTATAAAAAAACGGGTGTGCGCAGACATGTGACCTCTCCGGTGGTCTCCGGTGGAATGAATGCGACTTAACGAATGCGGGGTCTTAAAAAGATATATTCCACTTCGGTTTTAACATCTTATAATGCTGAAGTGCCACTTATTATCGAAGGTGTCAATAATTATCTAGTACCCCGATAAAAAGTGACTAGAACCTGCTATTTTAAACTGTACATGTATAATATATACATCGGTTATAACATGTTATTAAAATCTAATGTATAAAATAACAATCTATATTATTTGAAGACTAGCAGTATCCGGCCACGCGTTGCTGTGGCTTAGTTTGGTAGACACCTCTTTAGTATATTTCATTTCACAATGCTTGTCAAAACTATGAAAATATGGAAAATCTATCAAACAACAATGCAATCGACAAGATTGAAAAGTGACGGCAGATGTCAAGAAACACGCTGTCTACCATGATGTTTAGAATTGCCTGTGTTTCTGTACGTTCAATAGATGGCACTGCCATTGCAGTAAAAAAAAAACTCTTTTTACCCGTCACATTATACTATATAGTATAAAAAAGTTGTATTAAAATATCAAAACAGTCGATGTAAAGGAGTTTTAAATTTTTTTGCAAACATTTACATTATTATTTATTGAATAAAGGTGGAATTTAAAAGGATAACCCTTACTCTGTCATTTTTTATTTCAATTTTTACTTTTTTTATACTTTTATATATATATATATTTCTTTTTTTTCTTTTTTTAACTCCACCGACGAGCCACATAATGTGGCTTGGTAAGTCTCCGCAAAACAGTAGATTAGTAGAATTATGAAAAAAGCCGTTAAAATCGAACATATAACTATTTTAAAAATAAAACCCCCTGAGGTTATCTTGCAAACAGCATAAAAATGAAATATTTCCATGTATATTATAATTTTTATACAAATTATTGTGAAAATGAAAAAATAAGAAGTAAATAAAAGTCTGTATACTCGTATATCCAACATCCGGTGTGATCCGAAGGATGCATCAGCTAATGTTAAGGAAATGACCGACAATTACAATAATAATAATAATTTAGGTTATTTTCTATGGTATGGAAGGGAAACATGAATCAATATTTAAGCTTCAACCATATTTTTATTTTATTCATATGATTCATTCCGGATATCCGGAGTGCAGTACAGATCGCATTAACAGTATAATGAACGATTAACACCACGTAAATCTTCTATGCATCATTTATGTATGGATAGAGGTAAGAGAACAAATGATGAATTGTAGAATAAAATGAAATAAAATGCAATACAATAAACTGTGTTCAATCAACATAGGCAGTTTTGAAACAGTTTCATATTTAAACTTCTTTCCTATATACTGTTAAGAAATTACAATTTTAATATATTATTACACTCTTATGTCCATTTATTCATGCATTAGTCTCTTCACTATCAGTTTCTTCCACAGTATTTTCATTTATTATTCTTGAAAAAAAAATATTTTAGAGACATCAAACTTAATGTGCCAAGATCCAGGTAACTTTAGTATGTTTTTGACGCTCGATTTCCACGATATTGCATGAGTCACTACGCTACTTAGCAGGTTTACAGTAACTTAGCTTTAAAAAAATCAAAATTAAACTATCGATCGGCATAGCGAGTTTTGCCAGAGTATTGATTTTTCTATTCCATTTTATTCCTAATTCAATTATTTTTTTCAGGTTATGTTAAACATAGACGTTACTATTTTAAATGTTCTACCGATTAGCTAAAACACTTATTTTTTTAACATACCGTGGTTCGCAAATGGACTACTCACTTTTGTGTAGTAGATATATTTCGGTAGTGTAAAGGCAAAGGGGTATATCTGTCTCAGACCAAATTTTAGAGACGAGCAAAAACATACTTGTGAAATTAAATAACTCATTCGTTTTATATATTTGTATTTGTACATATCTTAATAAAACTAAATATGTATCGCAACTACAGCTATATCCTATTGCCAGATTATGGGATACACTATTTTAGAATTTTTTTGGAACAAACTTAGAAAATGAAAAATTTTACAGATATACTCCTTTGCCTTTACATTACCGATTAATTTGAATTAAACTCCGCGTTTCTACTACTGGAATTGTTTTCGTTGTAAAAGGGTTAAAATATGAATCAAGTAAAAGTCGCGTTATAGATTTCATTGTTAGCAACACTTTTATGACCAGGCGTCAAACAAGATGCATTCAAGTTTGCTTAAATATAAACTTTGAGTCAAGTATTTTCCCGTAATGCCGTCCTTACTCATAGATTTAAGAGTCTGAGTGTGCAAGAACGAGTAAACAAAGCTTGGTTCCTGCAGATCGGGACCGCCATATTCTCATGTTGCCTGTTACAAGTCACTCCAGAGCGGGTACGTGCACTGCGACCGAAGTTGTCTGAGGCATTCGGACGTAAATAGACTACTCCCTTTCCGGCTATTTGGAAGGGGACGTCTCGCGTTATGGCATCGGTGCTCTTTTGATAATTTTTATTACCAGTTTTCAGGTTTAGATAGAAATATAGCTACTATAAAACGCCTTTTCGAAGTTTTCTTTCATTCGAATCCAAGCCGCTCAATATTTTGAACAAACTTTTTTTTCTCTCACACTTATCCGCACCCAATGGTGCATAGGGCACTGCATCGCGTAGTGAGGGAGTGTTATCTTGATCGTTAATTGCATCATAAAATGTGATCACCCCTGCGCAACTTGTACCAGTCCAGGGTACAAGAATTTATTTTGTATTTACATATTTTGCATTTTAGCCAAACGCGCTAACCATTACACCACGGAGGCGGACATTGTACATATTACATATAAATAAAATATTATTTATGTTGTAAACAAATATTTTCAAATCACTTTCGTTTGTTTTCTACATCGCTCAACTTTCGTACATTTCGACATTCGTACGTATTTCAGTAACCAATTGTGTCCAAAAGTCGAGGACCATCTCCATTACTAATTGAATGTTATAATTCAACCAATGACAATAGATAATCCATTCAAATACCCATTTAAGTCGTTCTATCAAACCTATGTATAACTTTCAATAAATTATTCTGATGTTGCTAATATTAAAATCAAGAGAATCTACAATTTAACCGAAGCTAAATATACATTACTATAACCTCTAATACATATTTAGTCTTTTAAAGATAATTTTTTCGTAAACTAGACAAACCTGATTAATTACGTTATAAAACGTAATTAATCAATTAAATAGATCGAAACTGCGCCAGTTTAGTGCTGGCCGTTTTCTTCATCAAGCATAGAAAATAAAAACTTTAACAAGTAAATTTAAATGCTAATTTGTGTTATTTTTTTATTAAAGTTTTACTGGGTAAATACCACTATTTCTTAAATTGTGTTATCATTTGATGCGTTCCGCATAATTTTCAAACTTTAAAAATCATGCGTAATGCATCGAAACACGTGTCACAATATATTTGAATAAATAATGGTATTTACCAAGTAAAACCCAAATTAAAAATGATAATTCCACAAAGTGACTGACGACTCGGTTATGAAATTGAATTATTTTGTTTCTTCTTCTTTTGCCTCAATCATGTGGGGATGGATTGGTCTGCAGCAACAAATGACACGTCTTTCGTCACTTTTGGTCTATTTTGCGAAACCCTCTTCTTCTATTTTGTTTTTCTACTGAGTTCATTCGCAACACACAAAAAATAACTCATTTTTCAAAATTATATTTATGTATGTAGTCATAATAAAAATAATAATAAAACCCTTATCTGCACCCCAATGGTGCATAGGGCACTGCGTAATACAAATGCAGTGTAATCTTGATCGTTTACACATGAAGGAAAGGTGATCAGCCCTCCGCTTCAGGTACCAGTCCAGGGTAATATTGAATAAATAGTACAGTGAAAAAATCACTTTTATTTTTTTTTTCCCCCCTGGGAATCGAACCCGGGACCTCCAGAACGGTAGCCGAGCATGCTGACCATTACACTACGGAGATGGAGATGTATAAACATATTTATATATATATATATATATATATATATATATATATATATATATATATATATATATATATATATATATATATATATATATATATATATATATATATATATATATATATATATATATATATATATATTTATATATATGTTCGTATTTTTAAGGTTTTTGTGTAATCATTCATTAAATCTGCATACATAATTACACGTCTCTGAGCGAAATTCCAAAAATAAAAAAAATTCTATATTTATATCTCGCGATTCGTTTTCGAGATGATTGCCAGACTTTTGAATATACAGCCGTAGTATATAATGGTGACAAAAATATTATGTGATACTATTCTAACTTATTGTAGTTGAAAGTTACCAATTTGCCCGTCTGTTCTCTATATTGAAAGTTAGGTTACTTTTATAATACACCTAAGAACTCAGTGAGAGGTGTGCTCTCGGCCAATTCGTGGCTTCGGACATCTGCTAGAGATGAACCCGTCGAAATGAAGTGAAAAATTGTGTAAAATACGTTGGAAATTATTAATATGCTTAAATATTTAACTGGTGATATTTTGTTATGTTGTGCGCTATGGAACATTGCATTTTTATGAGGAAAATGTGGAATAGAGTGTTATTAGTAAATTTTCTCGTGTATGTCGAACTGTTTACGATGGGTGCTTTGTGTCCAATGCCTTCACGCAGTAGGTATTAAAATTTCATTCCGTATAAATTACTACTGCGAAATTCCAATACAATACATATTTGCATGAGTCACCTAAGCCGTGCATATTTCCAATATATAATTAACTAACCACCACTCCGCTTCCCCGGGGTAGGCAGTGAGAATATAACGCATGCCTTTCTGTCTTTGCAAACGTTTTTCGCCTCTTCCACATTCGTACATCTCCTCAAACATACATGCTGATTTTCCGACTTCTGAACTCCGAGTATTTGGCATACTTAAAAATGGCAACGTTTTCCTCAGTCTTCCCCTGATTCTCTTTCCAACTATATTCGCCTCATGAATTCATTTTACTGTTCTTTCGTTTCACTCATTTGTTCCACATGTCCAAACCATCTCAAAACCTCATTTTTTTAAATCGATAATGCTTATCTCTGCCTCGCATTTTTTTGCTTTTATAACCATTCGAATATTTATGATACATCGTTTTTTCCGCATATTCGTCTGAGAGATCGCATTTCTACTGCACTGTCTACTTTCATCCTTCTTTTACCAACTCCGTGCTTCACTAGGGTTAGCACGTATACTGAAGTAATTATTGTACCTTTTATTGCACTGTTAAATTTCATGGTAATACATTTCAATGGTTGTGGACACTGCATTATTTTGCTTTGTACTTTGTGGAATCACCCTAATAATGTGTAGGTCAGACCTCTAACTACTGGATTTCCTAATAATCCTTTTTTCTGAGAAAATGGGCATTGAAATGCAATCATTACTATTTCATATAACTGTAATTACTATTGTATGTTAGTAAAGGTGCTTAACATTTTATTACCGACAAAAATATGATATGAATGCATTTACGAAGGATTTTTTTTATAAATCACGCAGTAAATTCATTTCATTTAGGTGTCTACCTGAATACACCCTTTTTTACAGGTAGACGTTTATGAACGACATTCAAATACATATGTTAATACCTAGAATGAATAACTGTTTTTAATGATTATTACAAATATCGCTCACTCCTTTCAAAAAACTTGATTTTTCAGGAGATCGTTTTTAAAGTTTAAGAATATAATAAAATGTATTAAAAATAAATATCAAGCCACTTATTGAACGATTTACTGTGCAACAAATCTTTTTAGGTAAAACCTGAAGCTTTTTTCTCCATTTAAAAAATATTTAGTAAACTTAAAATAATTAAACAATACCTTTTCTTGAAAAATGCAATAACAACACTCTCTGCCATGTAACGGGTAAATGTTAAGTTTAAAATATGCCGCTTTTGCTGGGATATAGTACATTTTCTGGGCATTGGCAAAATTGACGATTTTTGATATATGACGTTGTTGAAAGGAGTGAGCGATATGTATTCCGTTTCCAACTTGAATTGCTTTGATGTTAGTTAAAGGTTTATTTGGACTGAATTCTACCAAACGCAGATGGACTTATAGTCCACTACATATAGGTGTGTTAAAAATATTGCACCATGTTACATAGTATTCTTATATATATTCCACCCAATGATTCATAGGACCTTTTATATCTCGCGTAAAGAGAATGAAAACTTATTAACCGATGTATTTTACACATTTTCCGCTTCCGTGGTGTAATGGTTAGCATGTTTAGCTACCGTGCTGGAGGATCCGGGTTCGATTCCCAGGGAGGGGTGTGAAAATAAATATTTGTAATTTTCACTCTAATATTAATTCAATACTACCCTGGACTGGTGTCTGAAACGGAAGGCTGATCGCCTTTCCTACATCGCTCACTCCTTTCAACAACGTCACATATAAACAAACTTGATTTTTCAGGAGATCGTTTTTAAAATAAAAATATAATAAAATCATACATAATTCACCGTTAATTGGAAATGAAACTCATTCGAATATATTACAAATCTTAAAAGAAGAAGAAGAAGAAGAAGAAACGTCTTTCTACCAAAATGATTCACGGTCCCGACTTACTTGCATTCAAAACTCTTTTTTTTTACCTCCCCCTGGGAATTGAACCCGGGACCATATATTTTAAATTACTTTATGTAATTATAATATTATTTTATCCTTATACATCCCCAATATTACTCGTTTTTTACAAACCAAAGTATTATATTATGATTTTATAAATTTTATTTACTCTATTTTTTTTGCATAACTTATATGTATGTGTAGTATTTCCAAGAGAATGACTCCGCCCATATCGGCTTGCAGCCAATTAGAGCATTTTGTTATGCCCGTCAGGATATAGGCTAATTCAGCACTGGTTTTATGGGGCATCGCCCGATTAATATTCCTCATTCGTCCCCTATTCCTTGTACCCGTACCTTGCGAGGGGTTGTACTCTTCTTAGAAAGGCTACTGGAAATTGTAGTTAGTGACAAGTTGTTTTAGTGATTAGTGATAGTAGTTTAGTGTTTTAGTGACAAGTGTAAGATATTATCTCGTTTGTTTAGAGTGCTGATGCAATGGTGTTATTTAAATTGGTTTCGTGCTTCCGGCGACAAATAAGTAAATATTTTTGTTATAATGCATTGCGTACAACATTATTTGGGGTTTTGAATTTGAAATTTGTTTTTATTCATTTATGCCACTATTTTTAAGGAATTTTTTGCCTTCTCTTTTTTAACCATCATTTCATTAATTATATACTGTTTTGTGCATTTCTGGAGGTACCGGGTTCGATTCCCATGGGGGTCAAATACATATAAGTGGATTTTATCACTCTAATATTTATTACCTGAAGCGGAAGGCTGATCACCTTTCCTTCATGTGTTAACGGTTAAGATAACTCTGCGTTTATATGATGCAGTGCCCTATGCACCATTGGGGTGCGGATAACGGCTTGAATGAAAATGAAATGAAATATACCAAGTATAACTCAAATTAAAAATTAATTTTGTCCTGATATGTTTTTTTTGTATGAGGAATAACTTCCGAGCTATCAGCAGATAATTATGTAACACAGTTATGGATGTTTTTTGTTTATTTATGTTATAACTATACAATATATAGTAGTGTTCTTAATTTTTTTCTCTTTTTTGTGTCTATATTAGGTTAAAATCGTTAAAAACAATAAAAAATGTATTAAAAAAGAACTCCACCGACAAGACACAAAGTGGCTTGGTGGGTCTCTACAAAAAAGTTTCTAAATAAGTATGTATAAATTGTGATTTAAATTAATGTATACAAATTAAAAAAAATTATATATGTGGGTGTGTGTGTGTGCGTGTGTGTTTGTATGTGTGTCGAATTAAGTTAACCCTTCGCATCTGGCATATTTCTTTGTCCTCTTCAAAAAAAAACTAACTTAGCTCAGTTGGAAGTAGTTGGTATATAATTGTGTCTCCTTGTCGTTTCAGAGGGCGAGCAGGAGACCGAGTGGCTGGTATCGGCGGGGCTGCGACAGCTGGCGCTGCCCTTCCTGGCCGGGCGCGAGGTGCCCGAGGCGGAGGTGGCCAGCGCCCTGCGGCGCCTGCCGCGCGCCCAGGCGGCCGCCGCCCGGCGCCGGGTCAAGGACCTCAACAGGACCCTGCGCAAGCAGCGCGCGCGCCGCCCCGACATCAGGGACGTCTTCCGGGACCACGAGGTAACTAACTAACTAACCAGTCAAAATTACTAACTAACTAACCATCACGTCCCTTCCCCGCAGGGGTAGACAGAGAGAATAGAACGCCACACCACTCTGTCTTTCTTTCAAACATTCTTCGCCTCTTCCACGTTCATGAATCTCCTCATTTTTCATGCATGCAAGCATCATGTATTTTTTTATTTCACTGTCAATTACTTCTTCCCCGCGTATGGAATTCCGAAAAAGACAAAATAATAATTAGATGGATACAATAACTAACTAACACACACATTTGTGACACTACTCTCGTTAAATTCGATTCAGGCTAATCTATTTATTCTTAGTTTGTAATTGGATATAATTTTTGCTACTAAAATTACAGTACACGTATGGTTTTTTAACAACCGCTATATAGTTTTTCTCCTTTTTAATTTGCCCGGGTTTCGTCGCTACCGACACCGAAATTACCTTGATGTATTAAATTTATTTTTTCCTTGTTTACCGTTTTTTCTTGTGTATTGTAAAATTTACCTAGGACTCGATATTATAAATTACAAAAGAATAATATTGTAATATAATATACAGTTTCTAAATTGTTTTTGGGAATATTTCGTATCTACATTCTAAGGGCGTACACTTACCACTTATCACGTCCCGGGAATAGAGTGATTAAAAAGCCATTTTCGTAGAAAAACACTACGGTCAGTCAATCACCATTGGTAGTGGACATGACTTTTGGCTTGTACTTACGCATTCGTCAATCAGTGTCCGACATTCCAAGGGTGAACATATCTGTTTTCTAAGTCTGCATAACAAATATATTGTTTACTTCGTACAAAAATTCATATATATTGATCCAAGTGTTATTTTTTTGCCGGTATAAAATGGTTTTAAGTGGAATTACGCGTGGAAAATTTTCAAAGAAAGCAAAGTATCCTCATGGGGTAGGTTTATTAATATTTTTAATATTGATTCCACGTCTTACATTATATTGCAATATACTTTAATTTTATATTTTCACGGTTAATTTATACATATTTTACATACGTACATATTATATTATAGATCGGTTTGTGTTTCGTGTTTTTTTTTTTGAATACTGAAAAAATTCCAAATAAATGGGAAAATTCTCTTTTTCATAACATTTTATCTAAAGATAAACAAATCTTTTAAACATAAATGTTACCCGGAGAATTTTGCATTTTTTGGAAAATCGACTAACATGGATCTGGCAGATTTTGAAAGTAGGCGACACATATATATTTTTTTTAATCTAGCCTTTCCAGTCGGTATTACAGTATCCATCATCACATTTACTACAAATAATATAATATATTTAATGAAAATTATTTGGTTTTTTCCAGAACTCCAGTGGCAGTGAACCTCGCTCGCGAAGTGCCACCCCTGACTCTCTCGACTCACTCCCAAGCGGAGGATCAGCCAGCCCTCCCACTGAATGGGCCGACCCTGCTCCCATAATGTAAGCCTTGTTCTCGTCCTTCAGAATCATCGACTAACATTATAAATTACCGTATTTTAGCAATGCTAATTTGACTGATCCGCTCCTGTCCGCACTCATCAAGTATGATATTTTCAATAGTTTATGATTACTAGTGATGGGATAGGGCATTAAGATACGATGGTCGTTCATATTGACAAAGTGCCTTATTGGTTACTTTTCATATTTTTTGGTTTTTAATATCATGTTGTCAATATATAATAATTTATAAATGTAAATGGTGATAGGAATTAACAGTACACAGCCAAATTTGGGAACTGACTAGCGCTGAATTACTATCCTAATTAGGATTTTAGTTAGCAGAATAATGTACATATTTTATTTTATTTAACAAATATCAAGATAAAAACACAAATTCATTAAAGAAAAGTATAAACCACCTATTTGTCTATCTTGTTTGTCTCATATATACACAAGCTAATTACATAAGCTTGTTCTAGTACAAGAATGCAACTCCGAGTGTTCTAGTACGAGAATGCAACTCAACTACTTCCCTCTTCTAAATATATTGTACCTTCTCCATTTTATTTAGTGTATCCTCCTCCATTATCTTTTCCCATATTACATTTATACCCTGAGCTCTTTCTCTTTAGCCATCTGTATCCTATAGAATATATCCTAGAATTAGTAATCAAGTTAACACCGCATTAATCAATCTGTGACATTTCTCAATATGCCATTACGCATGGATAGAGTTCAAAAAGTCAGAATCCAGTTAAAGTATGCTACTGTACTGTTGCTGGCTAAAATTTTAGCAGTGAGCGTATTAATATATGTATCGGAAAGCCTAGAAATACTTGGACAATATGACTTGCCTCAGTCCGAAAATCTTGCTTGGCTGTTACCTGTAAAGAAATATTGAAATTATTTTGACATATGTGGTAAAACGCTCCATTTTTTGTTTTCAGTGAAAACTATCAGATTCCAAAGCAGAGTTTATATAGGACCCCATCTGCCCCCCAGACTTCCTTCACAGATGGCTCCCTCGCCCTGCCCTCCATCAGCCCCCCGAGACGGGAGGGGACGGGGCACTCCCCACCGGAGCACTACATGCGAGCACATCACCACGAACTCTTCAAACCCTCGGAACTGCACTGGGCCGATGTGGCTTCCAACACTGGTACTTAATTTATTGATTTGTAAGCGATTAATTAACATAAAAGTCTATTCATTCAATTACGCATAATAATACTTATTTTCTTTTTTCTTTTAGAGGGAATAGAGCTTTTAGGTTACCAAAGATTTGGAACAATTCAAGGACCAAGACTGGGTAGAGAAAGAATACCGACAGGAGCATTAATGCAAGATAGTCAACCATTCAGGTAATTTAACACATTGTTTATGGCATACACATATTTGTGCATTTTTTTGGGCGGTGTGCACATTTTTGTGCATTTTGGTTTCTTTCAATTTACAAAAAACACATCTTAATCATCTAATTTGTTATCTCGTTTAATTGTGTATCGGGTATAATACCAAAATAAAATAAATTATTTTTTGTCATCATTCTTTTAATGTGTGATCTAATATAGCTCGCGTCAAATTACATTTCTTTAACAAACTTCACCGTAACCACAACCAAAGTGTTTAAACAATATATAACCCTTAAAAACAATGGAGTTTAATGTCAAATCTAGAAATAAAAGTTTTAATAATAAAGTATTTACATAGCCAATTTTAAATTCCCAAGTCTTTGTCAAAACTTCCTTATCATAACGTCAGTTCAATGGCAAAATCACTAAGGCCTTTAGAGTCGGCCTGGTTAGAAAGTGAAGAAGTTTGATGTTTTGAATTGATATCAATACCTATTTATAGTATAAATGTGCTTAATTGGTAATGTTTACTTATTCACTTACCCAATGGGGATAATATCTGTTACTCTTTCTCGGTTTGTATTTCTTTCCACTGTAATTTTGATGTCGAATATATCTGGAGCTTAAAATACGCAACCAAATTTGTGCACTGATGGGCATACATCTAATGAGTGAACAAATCCAAAAACCAAATGAATTAATTAATTATTTCAAAGAAGTTTGTTTAAATCTCATAATCACTTATTTATAGTGTTACTATATCAAATTAAAACTGTAAAATATCCATGAAATCTACAATTGGAGATGACTAATTGAAATAATAAAATATTTTCAATTATTTACTCAATCACATTGTTGATCAAAACCATAAAATGCATATTTGCAATTTTGACATTGGCACAATGATCTGTATCATGTTGTAACATTTTTGTATATTTTTAAGATTTTTGTTTGTTTATTATAGAAGAAAACAATCTCATTCCTCCATCACTCGAGCACATAGTGTTGCATCCGAAAGATATGGAAACGACAAAACCAATCTCTGCCGGGCATCATCACAAGAAGTATTAAGTTTTGAGCAGAAATTTAAGAAAGATACAGATAATTTTATTGTTGACGAGGTAATTTCTTAAAGATATTTTATTTAATGACTAACAAAATCATTTTAATCTTAATTCAATCAAATCAAAAACATTTTTACACACATTTTTATAACTGATCATTTTTACTTATAGATGTGGCCTGAAGATGGACTCGGTGTGAATATTGAGGAACTCTCAGAAACTCAACTCCGAAAACTCATGCCACTATTATGGCTTGATCTCACTGCTTTATATGATAGGCATAATTTACCATTCCAGAAAAGAAAACCCTACAAAAAGAAGCGAAAAGAAGGTAATTTGTATAATATTGCATTCTCAGTTTGATGAATACCCCCATAGGGGTATTTCATTTTTTTACTTGGAAATGAAGTAATATGACTAATTATAAGGCGATTGGCATTATCTACATTTAAAGGGAATGAAGGAGATATTGTGGATTAAACTTTTTGCATTTCATATGAGGCAAAAACACTGCAAAGGAGGAACTCCACAGTGTGTTTTTATTTTGTGTTCACAAAATCATAATTTCCCAAATTTAGCATAATGAACCATGCAATCTCAATAATAATGTAATGTATTGCCATTTTACAAAAGTGATATTTTTTAAATGAAAATGATACTTATTATTGTTTTTTTGAAAATGCATTCTACGTAAAATATATTTAATCCTATATTCCTCCGAGTGATAATACATATCATATCATCATTATTTGTACGTGGATGATCTTATCAGAAATGTTTTATTTTATTTTCAGAGAAGAACGTTTTCGGTGTATCGTTATTGACGTTAGTTAGGAAGGACCATTTAATGGCTGGAGAAGCCGGGACTGTTGTTCCTAGAATTTACAGGCTTCTATTAGATGCACTTACCAACAGAGTATATGAGGAAGGCATATTGAGAGTTGGTGGAAACAAGCACAAGGTAAATATAATTTTATGGTATTTCAAATAAACAATAGCCTAGAGGTTGAAATGGATCCAGATTACCATTCCAATTTTTTAAGTTTTTTTTGCAAATGTAGCTCCAGATTGTTTCCAATATAACTATATTACAGTAACCAAGATATAATTAGGAAACCACTCACTAGATCATGTTACAGCTTCCACGTGGGTTGATGATGGATGCTGTAGTCCCAGGAAAATACATTCAGCATTTGAATAGCTTTGATAACATTATTGTAAATAAAGACATCATATGCATTTTTGTTTTAGGTGGAAACACTCTGTAACGAGATAGAAAATAACTTTTATACTGAACCACAAGTGGTAGAAGAAGCCATCGCTGCAGCTGGTTCGCACGATGTTGCAGCCACTCTCAAGAAATTCCTCAGGGAACTACCTCAACCAATCTTGACCACCGAATTAGTGCAACTATTTTATCAAACCCATGGTAAGTTGATTCTTTCATGTTAACAGTTTGATTATCCTACTGCCCTTTGTTTGTGCTAATATATACTCGGACTTACTTATATCAGCCAACTATTTTTCAAAAGTGTTCTTGTTTCACTTGAAAAAACCACCCAAATGCACGGAACTGTATCCTTGACTATAACTCAAGTCTAAGGGACATATTATCTAAAGTTTTTTTATAAAAAAATTCTTAATCTGTTTAATATTTCAGCATTAGACGGCCCGGCACAAGGACGAGCACTTAACCTTTTAGTGCTACTGATGTCATTTGAGCACAGGGCTACCTTACTGGAACTACTCTTACTAATGAATCAAATAAGTCGCTGCCAAGCTTCCAATAAGATGACAGCGCACAATGTGGCTATGATAATTGCACCGACACTATTCCCGCACAGGTATTTTTCAAGTTACATAATATTACCCTCTGTGAATGATTTACTTAAAAATAAAAGGTGGAAATTAAATGCCAAGTTATATATGTAAAATAATGAGGCATCAAATACAATCTAATGTTTTCAGTACCTACTTTTTTGATAACTAAAAAGTTATCAAATACTTTTTTGAAAATAAGTAGCGGGTCATGTAGAAATTGGATTGATATTTCCCCAGGCTTGAGGATATATTTGTAGAGATTTCATTTTACAACTAGATAACGGTACTAAAAAATAGCTTATAGCATTTAACCTTATTAAAACTATTACTTGTACTTCTGGCTTATTCCAAAAAAACACACTCCCAAAAAATCAAAATCATCACAAAACACACTCCCAAAATATCACTATAATTTTGGAATAAATTTTTTTTTGTAAGTAATAATTTATTTTAACACACTAAGGACGGGAAAGGTTTCTAAGAAAGGAAAAATTTCTACCCATTCGGTCGATTGATGCTTAAAGACAGGAAGGGTATTTATACCTTCTGCGCCGGCCTCATTTCCAAGTCAGAAATGAAGGAATTATATATTTAATGTTTTTATATGAATATTATGTGCCAATCTCTTTGTTAAGGTCTTAACTATATGTTCATAATTATCAATTCCTGTCGCCAGCATAAAAAATACCTATCAAAGTGTGTCAACGCTATCACTTATTATACAAATTATAGATTGTTTTACAATTACAGCTTGGTGATTCGACCGACGGACGGTTTGGAATCCCAACTGCAAATGGCTGCAAACAATTGCCGCGTTACTGAGGCCCTCATGAGGCATTGTGATAATCTGTGGCTGGTACCTCCGACACTCGCTTCTCAGCTGGACAGGAAGCCTAATGTACGGCGTACTAATGGCCACTCTGGAAACTTATGATAAGTCTTGTTCATACTGTAAAAGCCATTTGGATATTAAGAGTAAAAGTAATAAATAACAGTAGCATTTCTTAGATACATAACTTTATAATACATCAATTTAGTTTGTTAATTTTTTTTTGTATTTTTAGAATTTTGGAGACTGTTATGTTATTATAATATTTATTTATCTTTAATAATTAACGCTTTAAGGTATCACATCAATTTTATCAAGCTCTATTTCAATATAAATAAATGTAAATTTTGTGCTATCTTTTTTTACGAAAAGGGTAAAAATGCAGTCAGTTAACTAGAAGAAAATTAGTTTGTACATACTTATTTTTGTTTTAATTTATAATAATATAATGTGAATTTATGAAAAGACAAAACTTTTCACGTACTGTTTTTAATAGTTTTTTTATTATTTTACCCTCTGAAGTTCAGCTCTCATATTTGATACTTCATTACCATGCCATGGCAAGAGTCTATCAAAATAGCTGAATATATGTATAATTCATTATTAAGAAATCACCAAGTTTTGAACATTTTTTCTTGTTATATTTACAATACATGTTTGGAACTGAAAAGAGCATACAGAATTAAGCCTCAGGTCAGTTAATCCATTCCTGCATTACAGTCCCCAATTGATACATAATTTGAACTTTTTGAAGTAAATTAAACAATTTTTGTATTTAATTGAAATGAATAAAATTACAGTTAGAAAGAATTATGGTTTCCTTTTTATACTAATTTATAATTATGTGTACTTTAGCTTTTAATTTTTGTTATTTGTCATTATGTATAAAAATTATAGGATTCATTATCTTCCATGTTTAAATCAACTATATAGTACTCAAATGTTGCACATCATGAAAATATTAATCTTCAAACCTGCATGTTTCCTTGGTTATATCGTAAGCTTTATGTACATAGTGTGTAAATTGATTAAATTATATCTTAAGTCGCTTTATAAAATAAGTTACCAACAATGTGATTCATTATCTTATAGACTCACAATACTTTTTATAGTTATTTATTATGCATGTTAGAGAATGTCAATAAAATATTCCTCGATAATACGAAGAATAAATATAGGTCTAGTAGCCAAAGCAATATCAAAGAAATAATGTAATGACAAGTAGCTTCTATATATTTTACTGCAAAATTATGTTACAGTAGGTTAACTTCTCTTGATAATGTAATCCATTTTTCTCTTCCGTATTTTATAAACAATTTTATTTACCAATTACCAATAATTTTAGAATAGTAATATCCTGGTCAAATCTGCGTCCTAATTTTCTGTGCACATATTTCTCTAATTGAAAATAGCTTACCACTTGCTTTAAAAAGTATACATCCTCGAGCAGTTTCCGATTTTCATCATTTGACAGTTTTTGTATTAAATAAATGGTATGTGGCATATATTTTAATGATCTTCTTTTCTGTGGCATTATAAAGGTACTGCATTTTTATTTAATTCTTTGAACAAACTTTTCTTACTTATTTGCTTGTACAAAAAGAAGACTGATAGTAATGTGAAGTTTACCATATAAGTGTGTATCTTTAGCTTGTAAGCATAAATATATGAAATTAAAGAAGAAAAACAAAACATTCTTTTCATTCTACCATATTAACTTTCAAATAAAAAAAAAATAAAAACCACTTAACTAATCCCATATTGATTCCTTATTTCTGTCCATAATTCCAAACTCCATTTCGACTTATTCCAAATATAAAAATTCCAGGTTTTCTACTATAGATCACTTATATTATTTTTTGACATTTCATCAAAGATGAAGAAGAATATGGAAGTCTGGGCATTTACAGGGCTGACGACCGTCATAGGCTGGTTTAAGTGATCACTTTACACACGTGTAACATTCACCAATTCTACCCATTATTGACAACCACACTACTTAAATTTTTGGAAGTTCTATATATATGAACCAATTTAGAAACCTTGTTCTTGAATCACTAGAACTTCACTAGAGACATCTATTGGTGAGATGTAAACCAGCCTATGACGGTCGTCAGCCCCGTAAATGCCCAAACTTCCATATTCTTCTTCATCTTTGATGAAATGTCAAAAAATAATATGAAAATAACTCCTGTAATTGGAGATAATCCAGATTTTGTAACAAGTATTTGGACACACTCAAAATGTTGTAGATCACTTAAATTTTTTCTATATTGGATCACTTATATTAATATCCGCCTCCTTAGTGTAATGGTCAGCATACTCGGCTACCGTACTGGAGGTCCCGAGTTTGATTCCCAGGGGGGGCCAAATAAACATGAGTGATTTTTTTCACTGTAATATTTATTCAATATGACCCTGGTACTTGAAGCGGGGTTATGATCACCTTTCCTTAATGTGTTAAAAACTGTGTTTATATGATGCAGTGCCTTATGCACCATCGGTTGCGGATGAGGGTTTGAAGATGGATATATATTTAGGTAATTGAAATAAAACAACTAATTGTATTACGTATTTATAAAATAAACATAGTCATATATCCATACCCTAAGGTGCTTATTTAAAACATATGTATACGTTATACACAACATACACACTAAATCATATTTTTCTCAAGTTCACAAACACTCAATCCTCACAAAGTCTTAAAAAAATATTTTCTTCTAATCGATTCGCCTCTTCTTGACTAGAGATCCCAAGAGGTCAGAAATATAAGGGAGGTTACTGGTTTGGTCAGTAGGCCCTGTGCTTCCCGGAGCGAGGGAAAGTGACAAAGGCTGTGGATTTGCAGCGGCTTTGGCCTGTCCTTTCATGTTGCGGTGTTGCGGAAAGCTGGGCATCAGTTTGGGATCGCAAGCTAAAATAAAGCACAACATGAGTTACGATGTATAGAAAGACTTGAAAAATTAATTCACGGTGTTAAAATACAGAAATTGCTTGTTATTCTGGGGGTTAAAAGTCTGGACATTCGTACAAAAACAAAGGTTACATTCACAAACCTTCCTGGTTTACTACATACAGAAGTCATTGTATAACTTCATGGGTTATTAATCAATCAACTTTAAATGAAACTATCAACTTGGATATTTATCATAAAAATTTAAAAAACAACAACGGAGATACATACACCGACATAATTATAAGGAAGAAACATGTGGCGTAAATCATCTCTATTTTCTGAAGCTTTTTATGAATTTTTCGTATCACCTATATCCATTAACCGGATAAAACGAGCATCGATTTTGAAATAGCTTTTAATTCTTTCACAACCAAAATTAACAAGAAATTATGTACGTATAATTGTTATTACATTATTAATATGTAATTTGAAATAATAAAAATCTAAAGGTATACAATAGGTGGGTAGTATTTACAGATGCTCAACAAAATTGGGTACGAAATGCTCAGAAAGTTGAATATTTAATATATTGCTTACGTAGTGGAGGCTCCTTGAAGTAGGAGCTCTGCAAGCATTCTTCCGCAGTGGCTCGCTTGTTTGGATCATACATGAAGAGGAAGTTGAGGAGTCGCAAGCCGGCTGCAGACAGCCAGGGGAATCTCTGCTTCAAGTTATTGTACGGCTGTTGCTTCAACGTGAAGTTCTGCAGAGCCGGCAGGGAGCTAAACTCTGGCCATATCGCGTCTGAAGGAGTACCTGGAAAACAATATTTTAAAAATAGACTTAAAATTCATACTAACTTCAAATGCTCAATGTTTATATAATTTTTGCATTGAAAGTTTACAGATGAAAGAAAGGGTAGAAGAGGGGGATACATGAAATACGTTAAAAATAAATTGAGGGAATCTAACCGCAACGCTAGTTTCATAGTCCAATTTCTACTTTCTTACATAATGATGTCTGTTTTATAATTTCAGATATCAAATATTGAGTATTTGATAAACAATACATAATAGTAAAGTTATTGAGTATTCATAAGGTATTTATTTATTCGATAATTTATATAGCGCCATTTTCGTGTGATATCACTTTTTTTAAATTTATTTATAGCGATTCAATCATTGTACCAAAAAGACAATAATTTTGAATAAAGGGGATTATGAAACTCGTACAAGCAAAATAAAGACAATTTAAGCACTTCTAATTATTTCTTGATATCTCTCATCATGAAGAAGAATATGGAAGTCTGCGCATTTACGGGGCTTACGACCGTTATAGGCTGGTTTAAGTGAAAAATAACTGGTTTGATAATATGAAAAATAACTTCTTTAATTGGAGACAATCCAGATTAGTGAACAAGTTTTTAGACACACTTAAAATGTTGTAACTTCTAATTATTTAATGAGACGTCTCGTGTTAGCCATATGCTCAACCTAGGGAGCAAATATTGAAAAAAGAAGAATAATAAATTATAACAGGACTCACCAAGCAGGTCGACTATAAGCTCGAGTTGCGCAATTTCCGAGCGGCCGGGGAGAAGGGGCTTGTGTGCCAGCAGCTCCCCGAGGATGCAGCCGGCCGCCCACATGTCCAGGGCGGGGGTCTGCTGCGAGGCCTGCAGCAGCAGCTCGGGCGCGCGGTACCACAGGGTCACCACGCGCGGCGTCATGCCGCGCCCCGGCAGTCCCAGCCAGCGTGCCAACCCAAAGTCAGCTGAAGACAAACACGACAAGTGCTCAATTTAGTAGTCATCATCGTGATAAAAAATAACATTTTCATGACCGATTTCAAACCCTGTGTAAATTAATTCTACCTAACATACCAGGTGACAGTTTTGTGAACCCTTACCACTCCTTAACACACTTTGGAGGGGAAAGGTATTTCTACCTGTTCGGTCATTGATACTTAATGACGGGAAGGGTATTTTTACCTTCTGCGCCGGCCTCATTTCAAAGACAGAAAAGAAGGAACTATCCAATGTTTTTTTATTAATATAAACCAATATTTTTGTAAAGGTCTTAACTATATGGGCATAATTATCAAATCCTGTTACCAGCGACTCGCAGGCGTAAAAAATAGCCATCTGAATTTCGTGATTATTATTGATATTTTGCTAGCCAATTGCTTAATCAATTTACAAAATAAATTTAATAAAAGGGTCTTATATAGTTCTGTATAGGAACATTGTAAAGTTTGTTAATTTATTTATTTATATTATTTTTAAAATGGCGACATATTAAAGTGCAGCCAAAGCCAACATGGGAGTTGGCGTAATAGATGCAATGTCGAGTCACACTCGATACAGCAGTGGTATGGGTTAATATATACATATATCTTATGTATATATTAACCAAGAAATTTACATGGCTTAATACCTGTCATAAGTTCAAATCATAACTTAAACTGATCGCCATCAGGTTGTAACGTATAATTCCCCATTCCTTTCAAAAAATCGCCCCTTGAAAACAATCTCTCGAAAGATAAGTACAAAGTTTTGGACATACTCAATCTCTGGAGAGATAAGTACAGTATTTGTGTACAAAGATCTGGACATACTCAAAATACAGATATTTATGTTTGATTTTTTTTATGGTCTTGGAAAGGTGTGTTATTGAAAAAGGGAATGAAGGTATTATTTTAAGGTTGAATCATATACACACATCAGATTCAGAAGCTTACAGACACTAACCATGGGAACAATATCCAACTAAAAAAGCGGACTGTTTCTTTTTCAGCTTTGTACTGATTTGGAAAAATGTTTTTTATTCCCAATCTTCTTTTAACCCTGATCCAAATGGAAGTACATGCACTAGATTGCGTTGATGCAGTGATATCTTGACTATATTATTTTTATGTTTGCACGGGGTTTGAAATTGGCCATGGACAATATTTATAACTTACCGATTTTAACACATCCTTTATCAGTCAACAATAAGTTGGACACTTTAAGATCCCTGTGAACTATATAATTTGCGTGCAAGTACTTCAATCCTTTGAGAACTTGCAGCATCAAGCACTTGACCTGCGACTCGGTGAATGGTGACGCCATGTTATCCAATAAGGAAGCCAAATCTTGCTCACAATATTCCATTGACAAAAATATACTGAAAAAAAAAATGTTTCAAATAAACAGTAAATGTAAAGATGATAGAAAAAGTGGCAGAATATGTTATTTATTGTTTCGCCATTGACTTTGTGGTAAGGCATGATTAAATTATAAATAAAACACTTTTTTTTTGCTACAGACGTATTATATTTTAACGACTAGATTCGGATGCTACAGATGCTACCATCTACGGGTTTGAATGTAAACTGTATTGAAGTAGTGTTTTATTTATAGTTTAATATCAGAATATTTTAATGAAGAAGTCATTTTTATATATAGCTAAAATAGTTTGCAAAAACTTACATAAAAAATATTTTAGATTTCGGCACATGGACATAATGGACGCATTGCAGCTACGATGTGCCTAATGGGTATTCTTTTAAGTTTGTATTTCTTTAGTTTTTGATGTCAAATTATCAAATATATCAAGTGCTCTAAATTCAGTGTGCAAGTTTGTAAACTGATTAGCGTCGCATGATCAAATCTAAAAACTAGTTTAGTTATGACTGGTAAAGAGGTGTTATTTAATTCGATTTTATAATTAGATTCCACACCACAAATTGCAGTATATTTCTTCCATTCAGGGTGTGACACATAATAGACTCTACAGCGCGGGTGAAAACAACTAGATAGGCTAACAACATACAGCATGACCCTACCCCTATGGACAAACACAAAGAAACAGAAATATCTAGCAAATTTAACCATGATTGAAGCATAATTTTAAAAAAATGGATCAATTGATTTTACCTTTCAAGACTCCGTCCAACTAGTACTTCCTTTAGCTGCACAATATTTTCATGTCTGCAAGCTAGTAAAACTTGAATTTCACGTAAACCGCTTAAAGGAAGACCATCCTTTTCAACTTCCATCCTAACTTTCTTCAGCGCTACAATGTTACCGTTAATTTTATCCTTGGCGCGATCTACAAAAAAAACATTCATACAAAAAAAAAATTATTACAGATTATTGCGTCTTGCTAAGTTAAAATATAGCACTTGTATTGTAGAATCCAAGAATTCTAATTTTACCAAAAAAAAAGTTTTAATGTCTCTTACCTTATGATTCATTAATTTAAACATTATTTTGTTTCTTTGATATTAAATGTCTACAAAGCTGTATTTTATCATTTGTTAAGGGGATATTCGCAAAGACAGAACTCATTCACCAGCCAACTGCCGAAGAGGTAATAGTCTTTCCACGCCCCATTATTTAAAGAATGATTGGATTTTTTTTTGTTTTTTTTAGAATATACATAGGAAAAATACTGTTAAAATTTTTTTAACTCCTTACCTTTCAATAACTCTTTTCTTTTCAAAACCATATTATAAAAATTTTTCAATACGAAAATGATCTTTAAAAAAAAAAACAATTACATCAAATGTTACTTGGGTTTAAAGAAAGTTAAGTTGCTATTTAACATTTGTAGGGCCTTAAACATAAGGAACTAATTATATAGTTTACATTCCATTTTTTGTGATTGATGTAATTATTGTGTATTTACTTAGCAAGGGAGATTAATTTTTAAAATAAAATAAATGATGGACTTACAAACGATTCCATATGTACCTTCTCCAATTCGATTCAATTTTTCAAACTCTCCAACAAATCTGCATCTACCAAGCTGAAAGAAAATACAGTGAAATGATTTCATAGGATATGCAGAATCAATAACAAAAAATTGTTTGCACATCGAGCTCTTCCCGGCAGAAATTGTAAGTATTCATTAAACTACTACTACTATGAATGGGTTCCCTGAATAGGTAGGTAATTTGAGGAGAAATATTTTGAGAGCTGTAAGTACTATTGACAACATGTGCGGTTGCAGGCAAAACAGTGTTTTTAATTTGAAGCAAAATACCAATATTTACTTAATTTAAGAGTAGAAAATAAAATTTTATCTTGCTAAAGTAGGTTTTTACCCTCACAATGATCTACCGGGAAGAGAGGATATCAAAATATGATTTTTAAATTATTTATGCACATTTTTTAAAGGAAGAGTGTGAGTTATCGGTGAGTTTCGTAGAAAAAAAAAGAGAGGGGGAAAGTAAGTTTATAAAAATACAGCGCAACACCCAGAACAATTAAAATAAGGCTTTCTTGGATTGATTTTGTAACTGGCGGTATTCGAACCTGAGATGCCAGTTAGAGAGTCAAGCATATACCCAGCTAGAGCAAGACGCCTGTATATAACCATAATAATGTAAATTGAATTTACCAGAACCAAACCTAGATATCTCAAATAATAAGTTCTTATGCCAATGGATATAAAAAATGTATTTTTTTCAAATCAATGCTCGGATTAGGCAGCTACTGTAGAAATGCATACTAATAAACATATTTACTATATCTTTTTCAGGAATTTCGATTGTCTTGCCGGTGCGGAATGATATGAGGACTCCTTTTCTCGCTGCAGTACCTTGTGGATCGCTTTCATCTTTAGCTGGATTAATTTTATCGGTGCCTAAAAAAACAATATGTAAAAAAAATGTACAAGAACATGTGTATAAATTTTTAGCCAAATAAAGTAAGTTTACGTACTTCTTGTTATAATCTCCATCGTTGATCATACAATAGAATTATTCTTGATAATAAACAATAGACGGGTTATCCCGGCATACGAACAAGCGCAAGCGAGGAAATCGAGAGGAATATTTTATTTATTTTGAAGTAAACAGGCATAGACAAAGTCATAGAAAAAACATCCACAGACTGAGTTCGCTATTTCTACCAAACTTGTCGACGTCTAGACGGTCATAAAATCATTTTGGATTTTAGAACACAGCCCAAATAGTGTAAATGTCATAATATGGTATTTTTAGGTTATGTAATTTAATGAATTGATTGTATAAATAATAATAACAATAACATTAAAATCCATTTTTTCATTTAAAATGCGTGTGACTGCATTATTAAAGTCGTTTTGGCGGCGGAAAAAGTAATATGTCCTTTAGTTACATACTTCCGCACCCACTCGAGTGAATGAAAATAAAATATAAATATGTTATGTTATGATTTTGCAGAGATTTTGGAAAGTTTTGTATCATTGAGCCAGGAGAAATCAGTCCACCGAGAAGTATACCAGATAATATAAAAAAGCCATACTATTATGAAACGGGGATTGTACACCCCATTTTACTTGAACCAGAAATCAAATCTCTCGAACAAATCGAGGGGATGAAAAAAAGTTGTAAATTGGCTAGTTTGATATTAAAAAATGTCGGAGAGTTTATAAAAGTATGTATAATCGAACAAACAAAGAATACAAAATTAACGCCAATTTGTAAAGTCAAAAATCTCATTTTTAGATTTTTTTTGCAGCTGTCAGTTTGTCCCATCCAACAATGGTATAGCCCTTTATTTTCAGGAAGGTGTGACGACTGATTCTATTGATGTTTTCGTCCATGAAGAATGCATAAAGAATGGGGCTTATCCTTCACCATTTAATTACAAATCTTTTCCAAAGTCCATCTGCACTTCTGTGAATAATGTTGCTTGCCATGGGGTTCCTGATGATAGACCCTTAACCAGCGGTGATATTATAAATGTTGATATTACAGTAAGCTCTTTGTGTTTATAATTTCATTGTGTTTTACATCCTTCGCTCTTAAGATTACGATCAAATAAAGGTTTAACCAGAAAGCTCATTTTACGAGAGATGTAATTTGAGACCTATTTTCTTATTTAAATATTCAAAATCATTAATTTAATTCACTCATAAAACTCTCGTTTTACTTTTTGAGAGTTTGATCTAAAAAATTAAATATTAACGTCATTTTGTCCAGTTGCACTCAAGTACACATATAAATTTATCCTTTTCAACAGGTTTTTCTCGATAACTATCATGGAGATTGTTCAAAAACATTTTTAGTTGGAGAGGTAGATGAGCAAGCCAAATATTTAGTTGAAATCACCGAGCAATGCTTGAAACAGGTATAAATTTCTTATATTAAAATAATAATAATGTACAATAATTAATTTTCTTTTAACCCTCCCTTCCCGGTGTTGTGTACCTTGTACACATTGCTTCTGCAGGGGTAGGCAGAAAGAATTGAATGCCACACCACTTTATCTTTGCAAACATTCTTCGCCTCTTCCACGTTCATGCATCTCCTCATACATCCTTTTTTTAAACAAATGATAAATATTTGCTATTTTCAATCTTCTCACATACCGCTTGATTAAAATTTCAGGGCATATTGAAATGTGGACCAGGTGTACCATTTAAAGAAATCGGTTACGCAATACACGAACACGCTTCTAAACATGATCTAACTGTTATTCCTGCATTTCTTGGTCACGGAATAGGAGAGTATTTTCACGGGCCACCAGATATATATCATACAAGTAAGTTCCGCTTTTAAACCTGGTATTTCACAGTTAAATAACAATAAATTTAATTTTATTATATTACTTGGAAATAGGTACTTTATATATGAATTATTTTATTGCACTTTGTACATATTTAGGAGATTAAATAAAATTACCTCATATGCTTATAGCATTGACCTTTATTACTAGACCCACAGTTACTTTAAAAATTATAATCAATATCCATTTTTTAGGGAATACTTACCCAGGTGTAATGTTACCGGGTATGACATTCACAATCGAACCAGTATTATCTTTGGGAGGTGAAATGGTTGAATTGCTGGAAGATGGCTGGACAGCTGTTACAGCTGACAATGCAAGAACAGCACAAGCAGAACATACCATTTGTGTGACAGAAAATGGTTGTGAAATTTTAACAGACCTGTAAATATGTTATATGAAATTGTATTTATTAAAAAATTTCTTTGTTAGATATACGCATGTGTTTCATTTATGGAAATTATTTATAGTGACAAAAAATCAAATCAAATTTTATCAAACGCTTTGAAGTACAAATGTACTTGTACTTTTTTATCCTTAATTATTCATTTAAAACAATAAGAACTACACACCAAAATCCGAATATAAATTTCGTGAATGGTTCTTCATAATGTGTAAAATTTAGATACATACATAAATCATAAAGCTGGTATCCAGTGCATTAGTAAACATATAGTCATCTGTGACTTTTCCAATAGGGATATTTTACTTGCAACAAAAATGCGCACTCTGCGGTGTGCCTTGCTGTCGTTCGCAGTGTGTCCACTCTCAATAGAATTCAAATCGTTGAATTCTCAAAACCTTACAAAGTACATAACAGTAGCAATCGGGAATAATGCATATGCAAATCGAGAGGATTGGAAAATAATAGAAGTCAGTGATTTTATTAGATTTATTTGCCATATTAAAATTCTTAAATAAAACAAATGTTACTTGATACATTAAAAGCACAAGCACATTCTTATATCACTCATTGTATATCAGTCAAATATTTAAAAACTCCTGACAAGGCAATAAAGCAAATCTGTATTTTATTATAAATAAAATTTAATATAATTTATTGGTGATATATTAAAATCTTCTTATCTTTACTGATAATGCTGGGATTGTGGATTGTTTTTTTTATTACTATTTTTATAATCAACATTAAAATTCAATATTTGGAATTCTTCTTACGTAATTAATATTTACGTTACTCATAATGTAACAACTAAATATGTAGTTAAGGAACCGTTTTTATAATTTTGATCCTCGGTAATGTCAAGGAATCTCATTCAAATAAAAATCGGGAGTTTATTTTTTTAACTACAGGAACAACAATAATAAGTTGTGGTTTGTATTTTACCACGTGGTACATTGAAATTTGAAGTGTGAAAGCACACATTAATAATACATACATTTGCTATATGTATAAATATACAAATATTTAAATTTTACAAGATTCAAAAACACACACAGACAATTAAAAATCATATCGTCAGTTAGAATACATTTCTGCCTATTTACAAAATTATTATTTTCCAGAAAACGTCTTATTTATAAAAAATGATTAGGAGATCGCATTGATAAAAGTAGGTTTTTTTGTTGTCTTAATTGTTCCATCTTCCTAGAGTGGCTGTGATCAAACATTTGGCCACGTGGCACGTATTTCACGCCATCTGCCACCGTTAGCCTTTTTAACTGCTCTGTTCAGCGAATTAGGAAGCGGCCACGTAATCTGGAACCTGCAACTCTGTGCTGTCATTCCATAGATTCTTCTCAGTGCCACATGTCCATGGTACCAGAGAATTCTACAGTTTACAACAGACAACAATCTTTCCATATTCCTGAGTTCCTCTATGATGGAGGCGTTTGTGCGATGTTCAGTCCATAATGCACCCGGTATCCTTCTAAAGCACCGCAAATCTAATGTGTCTTATCTGCTATTCTCTCCTTAATGGTTCATGTTTCCACGCCATACAAAAATATGGGGAACATTAGTGCTCTCACTTAGAGGGCCCTGGTATTTTTCGTTATATTTCCGTCCTTTACATTTTCAATAGTTTGTAATGCTATTACGTTTTTATAGTTATTACGAAGATAAAAATGGCCAAATAAAATACAATGTTTAATTTTTATTCAACGCTACCTAGATTGATTGTACATGTGCTATTTTTTTAATTACATTTTATTTGAATTATAAGTTCAATTGGTCCTGCGTGTGTTGTATGATGCCTAGACATCAATAAGAGGCTTACCTCTTATGTCCCTGAGGACACACCGCAATGAAAATATAAACTTAAATACATATTGTACGAGATTTTTTTGTTGAACTACATTTTATTTAAATAATGAAATACCAGATACATGTGTTGTATGATGCCTAGACATCAATAAGAGGCTTACCTCTTATGTCCCTGAGGACACACCGCAGTGAAAATATAAACTTAAATATTCTACGAGATTTTTTTGTTGAACTACATTTTATTTAAATAATGAAATACCAGATACATAGCTTCCACTCAAATAATTTTACCAGCAGCTGTGTTTTGTCATTACCAACATTATCCTACTGATTTGATGTCAGTAATGACAAAACCCGGCCGCTAGTCAAATTAATTAAAAGGAAAAAGCAAATTTTATTTTTATAAAATATGATTTTTACCCAAAATGTAGATTGGCAGTAATGTACACTGACCTATGATATGTAAAAGTTTACATATCATTTTGCTGACAAATCTTATAATTTATTTACAAGTACAAGATTTAACATGTTATTATCGTCACATCCACAGCAAACACGCTCATCGGAATAAGTTATGGAATTTAAATTTTACTTTTGAATGCAATCATGTATAAAAACTAAATGGAAGACCAAGAGCTTTAGCAAGCTTGACATTTTTTCTACTTATTAATTATTATTGTAAACTGTTATTTGCTACTTCTTTTTTTATTTTTTTTATTACGAGATGTATTTTTCGCTTTTTGAAAATATTCTGATAAGCAATTTTGCAATAGATGTCATGATATACAAAATATAACAAATAAAAATTTAATTTAAAAACAATCCATTGTATTAACATTGATCTTAAGGTACTTTTTTATACATAATTTCTTAAAATATTAAGAAAGGTGCATTGAAATTACATCCATATAATATATTTTATATCCCACGTGAGCAAAACCAACAATTAATTTTGGGCCGCGAAACGTGACGGTCAAAACTTACTCCAACCATTTTATCTTGACAATATATTCAAATAATTTGCCCCAACCCTGCTAATTAATTATTTTCAAATGTTGATTATAAAAATATTTTTTTTAATTTATAGTATTTGGTGCCAACGTCTAACGATAATATGATATATTTTAAAATACAAATGGTGGTGACGTAACCAACTCGCATGGTATGTTTATAAAAACCTCTGTTTATTCATGTTATAGACGTCATGAAACATTCGGCTAACTTCAGCCACTTCTCTGATTGGAATACATATCTGAGATTTTACAGACCGAATATGATAAACGATTCGCATATCATAAAAGAGAATAGGAAATATTCTGGTTTACACCGAAGTAACCATTTAATTTAGTTACGCCACATACAAACAGTCATAAGTCATCTCGTGCAAGAGTTTTATGGACTAGAATATTACCTTACCTATAATAATGTTTTATCGAGCTATCACTCGACAAATAAATTCTTGTGGTTACTTAATACGAGAGTTTATAAAATATTTAATGGATTTTTTTCCAAAAACACATTACGCAGTAAACATTTATTAAAACACTTATGAAAACTCTTTAATAACAACAAGATAGAATCATTAGGAAGAGAATAATAAATTATTAACCGTAAGTATATATTTTAAGGAAGGTACAAGAATTAAGATAATGGAGAAGAATTAGAGTAAATATATAATCTTCAATAGAAGATTCTAATATGTATAATATTATAAAAATTTAATAAAATCCAGTAAACTGGAGAAGTTAACTAAGTGAATATAAAGTCATAGGAAACCCGTGTATTGTAGGTAGTGCTCCCCGAATCGACACATTGTCACACTTTTAGTAGGCCGTGCAAATTAATTTACATTTCAATTTGAAATAAAAATTTCCAGTATGCAATAGCAAGAGAAGAAAAGTAAGAATAGAAAGTAAAGCATAACCTATCTAAGTAGACCCAATACTACTTATTCATCTTGAAAAACTGTTGCACAAATTGTGTGAGACTGAAAACTTGGCCAGGTCCAACTGCAGGGTCCATGTTTGTGTATTCATCTAAGTTGTGACTGCTCACTATTAAACAAATTCAAATCAGTATTTTTATTTGAAAAAATATTACACACTAACTTCTGATGTACTTATTTCCAAAAGGGTCAGAAGGAAGACAGAGAAGAATATTAGCAATTTGTGGCAGAGAAAAAAAGTTTTATTAAAAACATGATTATTAAGATTTTTATTGATATCTTAATACATACTTTATTTACCATCACCTTCTTTAAAGACTTACCTTAATAACCAACCTAATTTATACTTTTATAAATTGATTCGGCAGTCACTTTGTGGTAAGATCTATCATTTTTAATTAATGTTTTACTTAGTAAATACAACTATTTCTTAAAATCTACTGTGACACATGTTTCGATGCATTCCGCATCATACAGTGTTTGAAAATGTTAATTAAAGTAAAACATTCATTAAAAACTAATTTAAACTAATAGAATAAATGCATATTTTGATAAAAACATTCATTATTTCTGTACCAATCATTAGTTGGCTTTTTGCTGCCAAGATATGTTAATTTCTGCAAATAAAGCAGAGAATGAATGGTGTATATTCCGGACCACAGCACTGCGTATATGTAAAATGAGTCTCGATCAAGATATATTCGAAATCTTACCCAAAGTGCTAATGGCCGGGTATGGTGGAGGAGGTTTAATCCAAGATCCGTCAGGCCTCTTCATGTGACGACGATCAGAAGCAAAGTTTTGGAAAAATTCTACTGCAGGAACCACTCGGAAGTATCTGTTACAATTACAAAGTTAAATTTATAATGAACAATCTTTAATCTAAATAACGTACGCATTTTAAAACAGAAAGAATAATGAATTACCTATAATAGTCAGAGTTCACTACGTGGTCAGTCCGGAAAGTTTCAGTAACATATTTGTGGAAAAATGTAGGAAAAGGCAGCTCTGAGTCTAAATCGTACACAAGGCATGTTTTTTTATCCCAGCAATACATGAATATTACATGGTAATCCTGAAATGGTAAACAAAAGAAATTTTTAAAACAGACTTAAAAAAAATAACAATTAACTCATTTCGGACGGGTGTTTTTTACGCCTAGCTACAGGATTTGATAAATACGTATGTATATATAGTTAAGACTTTAACAAAGAGATTGGTACATACTATTCATATAAAAATATAAAATATTTTAGGAGTTTGAAATGAGGCGCAGAAGGTAAAAATACCCTTCTCGTCCTCAAGCATCAATTGACCGAACGGGTAGAAATACCTTACGTAAAATATTTTGCAGAAGTATACAGAACAAAATGCATACATAATCCAGTATTTTTGTGTTTGCAAATATTTGTACACAAATACGGGATTTAGTCTTCAAGTATAATTATCAAGGTATTACATAGATATATCAACAGAGACAAAGGGAATAAGAAAATCTAGGAATTCAAATCAAATCAAAATAAAATATGGATGCTCAATAATAGCATAATGGTAAAGGTTACACAGTGACAGGCTGAAAGCCCTGTAAATGTCTAAACTTTCATATTCCTTGGCAAGCAAACTTCTTCATCTCGAAATGTCTATAAATTTTGATACATAACGCAATATGTTAATGTAAAATAAATATTTTAAACGTAAGACCAATCACCTTGCCTTCATATAATTAACTATCAACTTCACATTGCATCAATTTGATGCAGTGCCCTATCTATGCATTGGGCGTGGGTAAGGGTTAGAAAAAAAATGTTTTTTCGACTATGTACTATTATTTACTAATTTGTCTAGTGCCTGTCTAACAAGGGGGGTGTTTAACATTATATGCATATAAATTACATTACTAAAAGAATATAAAACTAAACATGACAAAATCTCTTTCCTAAACACTAAACTGTTATAATATATTCAGCCTTGTTTTCATATTGCAAATGATGGACTTAAAACCATAGGGGTTTAAATGATATTTTGGTTTTTCCAAAAAACATTTTTGTATTGTATTAAAAAATATTTGTGACAATTATCAGTAGGCAGCATGCGTGTCATTAACTTTCAGGCTGAAATGTCAGGTTTATAGTTAAAATTCAAACTTTTACTATCGCATACTTATACAATTCCTTTTTTTCTATTTGTCACATAATACCCCTGTGGTTTTGAGCCAGTGAAAATATCTCGGCTTAACAAATTATAAAAAGTACATATGAGCAAAATGAAAATTTATGTAGGTTAATTGTCTAGATAAATTTTAATGAGTAAGTTGCATGTAACATGCAAGGGCTGGTCACATAAACTGTGTAGGTGTGGTACACAGGACTATATGATTTTTTTTTAAATCTGCGCTAACCTTCTCTAACAATGTGGTAATTTTATATGAATTATTTATTAACCAATATGCAGACAGATTATCAATACTATTTGTTGAATTAATTGTTTTATATTTAACAAATCTATAGTTTTAAAAATAAAAAAATATAAAAAATAAAAAAAATTCGTCCGCCTCCGTAGTGTAATGGTCAGCACGCTCGGCTACCGTTCTGGAGGTCCCGGGTTCGATTCCCAAGGGGGGTAAAATAAATATAAGTGATTTTTTCTGTCATATTTATTCAATATACCCTGGACTGGTACCTGAAGCGAAGGGCTGATCACCTTTCCTTCATGTGTAAACGATCAAGATAACACTGCGTTTATATGACGCAGTGCCCTATGCACCATTGGGGTGCGGATAAGGGTTTTATTATTATAGTTTTAAGCCTCAACTAAGGTTCTGAATGTAATATCATTAAAAAAAATATCTAGTAAATATTTTTAAGGTACTGTTACAAAGATCTAAAAATGGACAACTTTTGGACTATTTATTCATTCATTAAAACCCTCATCCGCACCCCAATATACACGCACTACAATATCTTGATCGTTAACACATGTAGGAAAGGTGATCAGCCCTCCGCTTCAGAGTCCAGTCCAGGGTAATATTGAATAAATATTAGAGTGAAAAATCTAAATTTGGACTAGTTATTAAAAATGATGGTACAGATTTTTAACATGAATAATAAAACTAGGCAATATATTGAAGTTATCTTTATAATGGTTTTATATGCAATAATCGTATGGGTTATTAATATCTAGGTTGCAGAAATAAATAAAAGTAATAACTTTTTTACAACTGTAAACAATTAAGGTTATATTTTGTTATTCTGGAATAAATTTAACAATAAAAAAGCCCGGTTTTCATTACCAAAACTTTTGCTTGCATTTATAATATCACTCACTCCTTTCAACAACGTCATATATAAAAAATTTACAATTTTCAGTTATCCATGTTTTCGGAATGCCCAGAAAATGTACTATATCCCAGCAAAAGCTGTTATTTTTAACTTAATATTTATATGCTACAGGGCAGAAAGTGTTGTTTTTGCATTTTGAAGAAAAGGTGTTGTTTAATTATTTGTTTGAATATTCTTAATATTTTTCAAATGGAGAAAGAACATTCAGGATTTGCCTAAAAAGATCTGTTGCACAGTAAAAAGTTCAATAAGTGGCTTGATATTTATTTTTAATACGTTAATAGTTATAAACGGACCCAACTGGAATACCGTCAATGATCGCGCAAATAAGGACATGAAGATCCTAAAGTACTGGTTTGACAATAATCTATTATCTCTAAATACAGATAAAACATTCTTTATCCCTTTTTGTATACATAAACTCAAAATACAAATATAAAAATTACAATTCACAATAGTGACTGCAGGGATTCATATTGTAAAAACTTATGTTCTGTTTTACGTCCAAAACAAGAAATAAAATACCTAGGTGTAATAATGTAACACTTGAAATACCAGTCACATTAGTGAACTAGTAAAACGAATAAGAAAATGCATATTGCATGCATGATACAATAAAAATTCATTTTATTGTATCTTTAAACTTTAAAAATAATCTCCTGAAAAATCAAGTTTTTTGATATACTTATGACGTTGTTGAAAGGAGTGAGTGATATATTAACTACTTTTTTAAAGTTATGATAAGCATGTCTTAGAATAAATTGTAATAATAATATATTTTTTTAACAACATTATCTTTATTAGACACAAAATAAGAAACAGATACATTTTGTCACTGTATGTACCTGAGTTCAATCATCGTGTAGATTATGGATTTTCGAGAGGCGATAAAGATAAAAAATGTTTTAAAAAAACCTTTATATTTATATAAGTGTAATAACATTATTGATTGTTATTACACTTATACATTAACACTTAAACAACAACAAAAAATTGGAATATCCCAGTAACATGGTCACGAATAGTTAAGGGTCTTTTCTATTTACCATTAATATCCGGAATAGCATGAATATTATACATAATACGGTCGAGACGCAGTGCAAAAAAACCTCTGAAAGTATACAAAATTTGCAAACACCTTTTTCGATTAAGGTTTAAATTAATACGATATATTCCAAATTAAATAGTATCAATTAAATTCATACCCAAAACACTAGGCGGTCTTCTTCCCTGCCAGCTCGCTGTCGCCACAAAGGAACAGTTTTGCATGGGTTAGAAATGAAAACAACAAAACATCGTTCCAATTCCTCGGGAACTCGTCCATTTACATCTTGACACAATTTCCATACATTTTCCTCACTGTAAATAAATAAAACAGTATACTCAACATATGACGGTTTGCCGCAAGATATACAAATATAAATTTAAAATATTTGCACATACCAGTAACATGATACGTAAGAACAATCGGTTTGTTTAGGAAATAAAGGTTTCATAACTCTATCAGATTTCTGTATATTTTCGTTGGAAGGTCTCGTTTGCGTATTTAGAGACATGTTGACATTACTCTTTGTTTCCCCTCAAAATCGATTTATGCAAAGATACACGATTTTGCCCGATTTGTGTGATTTGTGTTTTCTATTTTACGGCTCACGCTGCCGTACTCGCCTCGCCGCAAGCAATAGCCGCATTTTGTAGTCCGTACAATGTAGTACGTACGTTGTACTACACTGGCTATGTACGTTAACTTCTTCTTCTTCAAACCCTCATCTATACCCGATGGTGCATAGGACACTGCATTATATAAACGCAGTGTTATCTTGATCGTTAACACATCAAGGAAAGGTGATCAGCCCTCCGCTTCAGGTACCAATCCAGGGTAACATTACGTAAACTACATTTTGTTTTATCAGATATGTGCTGATTTTTTTATTAAATATTTATTTATTTACTATCATCATACACGTAGTTATAAATTATAGATTACGGTAATGTGCCCTCACTGAATTTTTCCGCCCCGAGGGCACATTTTACAAGTTTATATATTTATAAGTATTAGATAAAGTAGGTATTTATATAATAAGATACTTAATATATGAAGTAGTTTATTAAGTTTTAAACTCGTTAAATTTCAATTAAAATAGTAATACGGACTCGCGCAAAATTCTAATGAAAATAAATAAGTCTTTATTGGTCTTTCCGTACGTACATTAACATACATTAACGTACATTGGTTATCATGCTTATCCATAGTAATCAAAGGGCCCTTGCCGCACAACGAAAATTATAGATCTTTAATAATATTTTGAAAAAATAATCTGGATTAAAAAGTGCTACAGAATAGAGGCTCGCGCAGTATATAAATTTTATAGCCAATATTACACCCGAATAATCGGCTGAATTATCTCCCAAAAAAAATTTTTATATTTTTTATATTTTATAAAAATATTTTGATTGCAATATATTGTAATTATAAAAATACATACGTGCCTTGGTATATATTCACAGGCGCGTTTATATTTTACTGACAAATAATTTTTAAAAATTGTTAAAGAAAACGGTATGAAACATTTGACACATATCGGCTGTCCAAACTCAAAACACAGTAAGGGACATTTTTTGTAGTACGTTTTTTCTGCATTTTTGGACTAAGTAGATTTTACTTAGTCCAAAAATGCAAAAAAACGTATTACAAAAAAAAGTCCCTTACTGTGTTTTAAGTTTGGACAGCTGATACATATGATAAATTGTGTCAACAAATCCATTTCAACCAGTAAATTTTACTTTTTGCTAAAATAGAGCATAAAAACTAAGCATTTTTTATCTTTACCAACGCCATTTAAAAAAATGCGATGATAATTATTGTATTGCAATGATTGTTTGTCAAAAAACGTAATGCGATGGTTATGTATAAGGCTTGCGTTTTTTGTATAATTTTTTAATTCACTCAGAAAGTTAACTACAAAATAGTAGAATAATTTCCCAGCACTACCTGTCACTTTCTAGGCTTTCCGTAACCTACGCCTACCGGCGTAAAATGGAAACGTGATACTCGAATCGGTAAAAGAATCTGCGTTTCAATGGTGTCATTTTTTATACTTTATTCAATAGGCTTGTACAAATTCGTTGTGAATTGTATGTAGAATTTACACGAACTTCTACGAATACGAATATACAGCTTAGAGCATTCTTGCCAATGATGTTATTTTCCTTTTCCTCTTCTCAATGAACAGAACCCTTTTTCCCTCCTCCATTTACTTTCCCATATAGAAGTAATATCCTTAACTCTGAAGGCCTTCAACCACATCATCTACATCCTATAAGAGTTTACAGTCAAATCGAAGTACAACTCTTAAATATATAGGACTTTCCATTTTTAATATGTTGTCACCGCAAGCGTATTTACGGTAAATAAATCATATGGAGCAAAATGATGATAAAAGAAGGATTCAGATTCTAGCCATACCGCAAATTGGAGTTTTTATTTTTTATTAAAAAACTTTGTTAAAATCGGAAAGGGGTATTTTCACTTGGGAGGAATATCGATTTCTACAAGTAGGTAAAGGGCTTTATTACTAGTAAATAATCTTTGGGTTTTATATTTTCTTTCTATGGTTTGATGACATCACCTTCAATGTTGGCTAACCTGATTGAACTGAAGTATTTTTATTTCCCCCCGCCCCCCATAACCCCACGGGTTTTCTTGGACGTCGTCGGATATTGTGCCAGCGGAGTGTTAAATTATTGTCAAATTCAGTTACTTTTGACTTCTCGCAGGGCTGATTTGAAGCGCTATTTCGTGCTAGCATAAATCAAAATGACTCGTGAGTATATTTTGTGTAATTTTTCTATAGTAATTGGTTCTAATGTCAGAATCTTTTCACGCTCACTTGGAACACCTGCGTAGACTACAATTCCAGAAAATTCATTCGCAATATTCCGTATAAGTATTTTCATTGTTTATCTATTACACCTAAATTTAGTTTGAAATTTACTGAAACATATGGCTCTTATTCTTTGAAGCAAATTCTCTTATTGTTGTTTTTTAAATGACTTATCTCATGTATAATTGATGAAATAGTTCTACATTAATCATAACATTTGTCTTTCAATGTTTATCTACAAGCAGCAACCTTTAGTTGGTGAATGTCCATTGTTTTTTGTGTTGTTTTTAGATCTTGTATTGTTATATTAGACTCTATTGCTTGTCTGTTGAATTGCACATCATTATTAACATTTTTATATATTTTGTACAAATTTTCCTTTTTGGGTGGTGGCCATGTGAAATGTCTCCCCGTTGACGTTTAGGATTCTATTATAGCTTCCATTATCAGTTCTTTTTTTATATACTTTCAATCTTGATGAAGTAGACAATTATTTAATGTAACTGACACATTATACCTTCTTATGGAAATATTTTTAATTCTCCCCATTTGTTCCCATCAATAGCTTCATAGCTATACAAACTAAACAACTAGAATGATGAACGTTTTTTTGTTATAAATTTTATAACATTGTCTTTAAAATAGAATTTATTTGATATTACCTCGGACTGGTCCCTGAAGCGCAGGAGTGATCACCTGCCTTCATCTAAGTAACGATCCAGATAACACTGTGTCAGTACGATGCAGTGCCCTATGCATTATTGGATGCGATATTTTATTGTGATATTCTTATACACATTATATGTTTAGCGATATTTTATTGTGATATTCTTATATGCATTCAATTTTGTTCATATAGGTTATAAAATATTTGGGATTACAAATCTTTTTGTAGCAACTTTGTTTTTACCTACCACAGTATATTTATAGGGCATGTCAATTAAAAGTAAATGGTTGATATAAAAAAATGACAAAAGTTTGTAGATGTGAATAGAAAATATAGAAAATATATTCCAAACAATCAACATGTATGTATGTGTTTTTTTCCTTTCATATATAGCATTTTACTCTCTGCATACTTCTGAATCTGTGTTGGTAAGTCAGCAGTTTCAATCACTTTATATAAAACACATTTGGTTTTATTAACAAACAAAACGTGTTTTATTAGAAATTGTGTTTGCTGACTTGAGGTTTTGAAATCAAAACATTAAGCTTGACTATTTCACAATTAATGCTGACGACCTTCATATGGGACACTTTTATACGGAAATGCCAAAATGCCACTAGAAATGTTGAAACAGAAATTTCATGTGTTTCTCATGTTTTAATGTAAATATAATTGCTTATATTCAAGGTTTTTGAAATATCGTCTGCGAAATGTAAATTAGTATGCAGTAGTCGCAAACAAATTATCTTGTATTTCAGCTAGGTTTTAATTCTACAGTAATGTCATTCACTCGAGGTTCAAACCCAGCATGGTTAAACTTAAATCCTTTTTCATGTATTAATTTGAAATCAAACACAGATTTTTTGAGTCTACTAAGTAGTAGACTCTAAAAATCTGTGTTTGATTTCAAATTAATACATAAATTAAAATGGAGTTCTACAAATTAAACGCCAAATCAATAAATAAAAATTAAATCCATTTCATACTCAAATTTTTCATAATTACAATTTATACAATTTATAATATATAAAATATACAATTTTTGTCTCCATAAAAGAATACCTTTTTAACAAAATAAATTTGTCTAAAATCACTCTATATACAAAACACGTTTATCACTTCTTTGCCGTGAATTTCTTTTCCATTATTTTATGTGTTAATATTTATTTTAGGTGGAAATCAAAGAGATTTGGCTCGTGCCAAAAACCAGAAGAAGCAAGCTGATTTAAAGAAGAAAGAGAATAAAGATGGACTGTCCCTCGAACAACGTAAATTTAGGTAAACTGTTAACTGATCAATAATTTATTTATCAAAATTTATTTCTAAAATTTTATTTTATAAAAATTATTTAAATGGTTTATTTTGTTTTGAAATTATTGTAACATTTTGTAAACATTTGTTTTGTTAAATAAGTTTTCCAATGTAATAATATATATCAGTACCTGCCCATGCAATATTTTATGAATTGTCTCTGGAGCGTTTTTATTGGTCGATTCAAGATTTACACCATTTTATGCATGACTACACTTCTATTTTATTAGAATTTATTTTAACTGTCAAAATGTATGGTTTATGTCATGCTGAATCATAAAAAAAAAAAATTACACCAATAATTGTTGTAAGTAATGTGAATGTTAATGTACTTCTATCATGTAACACATGAAAAATGACAGCTCTACAGCTATTGTCATCATAGATGAGTTTAAAACTATTTCCGTATGTTATACTAAATCAGTAGTCAAAATTGAATTCAATCATATATTTTTTAAAGAAAACAATGTAATATCGCTCACTCCTTTCAAGAATGTCATAAATCAAAAATCGTCGATTTCCAGTTGTGCATGTTTTTAGAATGCCCAGAAAATGTACTATATCCCAGCAAAAGCGGCATATTATTGACTCAATATTTACCCGCTACAGGGCTGAAAATGTTGTTTTTGCATTTTTAAGAAAAGGTATTGTTTAATTATTTTTTTAAATATACTAAATATTTTTCAAATGGAGAAAAAACCTTCAGGATATACCTAAAAAGATCTGTTGCATAGTAAAAAGTTCAATAAGTGGCTTGATATTTACTTTTAATAAATTGTGTTTTATTTTTAAACTTTAAAAACGTTCTCCTGAAAAATCAAGTTTTTTGATTTATGACGTTCTTGAAAGGAGTGAGCGATATATCAATAATGAGTACAATGCCAATTGCAATATGAAAATAATATGCAATCATTGAATGTTATCATTATTTACCAAAATAGAATTGTCCTTCCAGTAGTTTTTTTTAATGTACTTATTTATCTCTTATAACATATTGTTTTATTGTAAGTGTTTACCGTTTTTTGAGTCATAAATTGTCTTTGTTATTTTACTTTTCATATGTGCAAATTCGTCAATAAAACATCAGTGTTACATTTTATTATACACATACATACACTTTTTATAGCTATATTTTTTCCCAATTCAATTACTATTTTGGAATTTGTTTATCTTTGTCTATAGCTTACTCATTCTCATCATGGTTTATTGAAATGTGAAATAGTTTCTTTCATTTTTTTTCACAGTATCATTTTATTAGTTCTTGTGAATTTTCGATCAATTTATTTATTCATCTCTAGTACAGTGGTTAGTGCATTTGGCTTCTGCGAAAGAGGTTCTGGGTTAGATTGCAAGAAGTGTCAAAATATATATTAAGTGATTCTTACACTCTAATATTTATCAATTACAACCTATGCACTATTATGTTTAGGTTATATTTATATTAAGTTCAGGTTATATCAATATAACCTGAACACGCCACTAATCACCTTCTTTTTTCTTTTACCTCTATTCAATGGTGCAGACGCGGTGTCAACTTAATGATCAATTAGACAAAGGCGAGACAATCACAGCTGATTGCTAGCTATAGAAGCAGAATATATTTGATCGAATAACATGACGATAACGGATAAATGACGCGAGTGAAAGGGCTCTTGATGAAGGTTGTGTGAAAGGAAAATAAGGAGGATTAGTATGTAGAAAAGGAGACTACTAGCATTGCTAGGGCACTTGGGGTTGCATACTTGTACTAGTATGTGTAAGTTGTACTCTTCTGTTTTGTATTATGACCATCTACTGAGCAGTTGCCTTCTTCTCCAATATGTACCCACAGATTGCAGATGCAATAGTAATAAACTTCCTGGTATCATAATTATACACAATTTAATTGCTTTAAGACCAACATGCAAGTGCATTAAATAATTAATCTCTTGTTTTATTTTTTATCATTTACATTTAATTATAATTTGCTTTTATAAATTTCATAAATAGTCTTTGGCAATTTATACTTCTCTTAGTAATCAGATAATGTATATGTTGAGTCCTATTAATAAATTGAAGCATTTCATGCACTTGTTTAAATATTATTTTTTGTTGTTTGGTTACACGCAAACACTGCACGTAGCAGAGTCAAAAATTATTTTCACTAGTGCCGTAACTCGTTAGGGTTTTTAGGTTAGGCTCATTGCTTTCTGTACTTACACGGTTAGAGTTGTTACTACTGCAGTTTTATGATCAAAGTTCAACCTTGATGCGTTATTTTTCTTTTTGCTGTGACAGTATGAACAAGGCTGTTCTGCCAGCAGAGTGCACAATACGTGCATTGCAAAACTGCTCTAGAAAATCAATGACCTCTTGAAGCATCTTTTAGCTATCCAGAGGGATTATATCAGGGGTGTCAGTAGGGTGTTCCAACAATTCCCAAAAATAATTGAAAAATTTCAGCGTTTTGGCAGGTGTCAGTGTGTCATGCTTTTCTGACCACTCTAAAGTCTCTCCATCCATTTATACCCACTTCTTCCCGATAGAGTACTGCCCTTATACTATGTCGAAAGCCATAGACAAATTTCATCCCCTCCCATCCTCCAATCAGATCACAGTTGTTTGATTCTTGTTGTTTACACAAAATGATGCGATCAATGTCAAACTTATATCACATAACCACAGAAAATGCAAAAAGCAATGAGACAAACCCAGACAAAATGCGGATAATTCTAGACATAAACTCATATTATTCTTTTATTAAAATTTTTACAGGTGTAGTAAACTTATGACAAACTAAATTTTATAATTTTTTATATAGATGCTCAGCAGCCACTGCAGTCAGAAATCATTGGTGATGTGATGTCTCGGAATCTATTATACTCTCTTCCATAATATCCTTTCATCTATTATGCCAATTATAACAAATAACACAGGTCAGCCTTGACACAATTATTAACGCCAGTAATATGGCTATAAGACAGCAGTCATTGCTTTTATTATTATTTCTTATTCAGTAATTGATTTCCCCTTCTACGGTTTTACCATACTTTTTGCACATTTAAAAATATCACCTTTCAGTATCTAGATTGGGTTTTATGAATCTACCACACAAAAATATCCTTTTGTTGAACACAGTATTTTGAACAGCTTCAATTATACTTATAATATTATGTAATTTTTGTATTATTATTATTTATTTACTTAATCCAAATGATCTTATTGGTTGTTTAAATTCCTTTTTTTAAATTTAAAACATCTCACGCGGGAGGTGAGTTTTAAAGTCCTCAGTCCGCCAATCACCGTTTGCAGGAGACTAATCACAATTACCAAAAAAAAAATATTACTTAGCGGTAGACTGCTTTTTGCTTGCTATAGCGCGATATTGTAAGGGTGTTACTCGGGACTGCCCCACTATTCAGTAAAATATTTATTTTTATTATGTATTATTAGTGTATAATTACTATCAGTTTATATTTAATAATTATTAAGTGCACATGAGAAACTAATTCATAAAAACATGTGTTAATAAAATACATGTATTATTTGATAGAATTGGGAAGGTTTTTATTTGACTAATACCTGTTTATTTTAACCTTCTGAATTTAGTTTTATTAAATTTAGCTCGTCTACTGACATAATTTCTAAGTGAAACTGCATTTAACAGAAAAGTGATTTAACATGTTCCTAATCTATCATGATATTCACATGGAGCGTCATGAAATTTATATTATTTTTATAACTTTAATAAAATTATTATCTAAATAATATATATTATGTTATCTGATTGGATCGGCAACTCTGAGGAATCAGCTCAATTTAATTATTTTAATTGGGCTATTTCTCAAAATAATATTTTTCTTTGACATTATTTAGACATGTCAATACTATGCCACTTTGTCATGCCTCTAGCGAGATAGCGAGTGTTTTTGCCTAGAATTTTCACTCATGAATTACATGAAATTATAATAACTTTAAACATAAAAAGTAAATCCACTCACAAGTAGGTATAGGCTATGAATAAGCATAGTGTGTTGCATAAGCCGTAGCTAGATTTCAGAGTCACTTGGGCGTTAGGTAATTCAAAAAAAAAAACTATGCCACTTTTTAAGCCAAAATATCATTACGATCTGTATACTCTGCACTAATAATTTTAAATTTGATTCTTGTGTACTGGTATAACACCACGGTCTTGACGCACACCTCAGTGCCAGGCACGTGGTTGTCTGAGGGGACCATCTTCGCGTATGTCACCAGGTTACAAGCATGTATAGAAATGCTCCTTGAATGCATGAAAGTATTCATCGATTGAAGATGATGTAAGTTAAAGCAGGGTCGATCGTAAGCAGGACAGCTTTCATAGATTATATTCTATTCCACATAAACTTAACCGTTAGAATGCTACGCGGCGCAAAAGCGCTGCGATCGTTTGTATCGAAAATTGCGGCGCAGCGCAAAAGCGCTGCGAGTTTCAGTGTGTTTTCGGTGCTCCGCGGGAGTGCACGTACGCTAACCTCGCGCGTAATTTGTGATGAGAGTGCATTCTTATACATTTAAAAATAACTTTTATCGTTTTTTTATATTATTTTTAAAAAATAACCATGTCACCTGCTATTATTTCGAACGTTGATTCGATTCCTAGTGATTCTACGGGGAGTGAAACGACAGATACAAATAGTGATGATAGCAGTATTATAACGCATCGAAGAAAAAGATTGAGGATTGAAAGTGAGTCTTCTACCTCCTCTTCATCTACAGAAACAGAAGAAACACCAACTTTTGCCAAAATTCCTCCGACAAAAGTGTTTTCTAAATCAACAAATGATTTTTTCGAGACTCCTGGACCTAGGCGGGCGCCTCCTCCCGATGGCACACCCATAACCTATTTCAACATATTCTTTACCATATCACTGCTCGAAACCATCGTAAGGGAAACAAATCGATATGCTGCACAGTTTTTGGCCTCGCACACTGTATCGGATAATTCTTGAGCAAAAAAGTGGACGCCGACAACAATATACGAAATGAAAGCCTTTCTTGCTGTCATACTCGAAATGGGAATAACGAGAAGGCCAACAATTAGTAGTTATTGGATAAAAAATTCCCGACACATACCATGGTTTGGGACAATGTTTTCAAGGGATAGGTTCCAACTGATTTTGAAGTTTTTTCACTTGGTTGATAACAGATTATTATTTGAACCAGGCCATCCGAATTATGACCCATGTGGCAGGTTTGATGTGCTTGTCAAACATGCAAATACCGTATTTCATCAGCATTATGTACCAAATCAACAACTATCCATCGACGAGTCGTTAGTTGGTACTCACTGCCATTCTTCGATAAAACAATATATTCCTAACAAAAAACACCATAAATGGGGAATCAAATTTTGGATGCTGTGCGACTCGGTTTCCAAATATTGCTTGGGTTTTTCTGCTACAAAGGAGCTAAAAATACAGATGACAGAGATTCGGTAGAAAAATATGGTCTTGGATTTACGGTAGTGCAAAAATTGCTTTCAATTGGAAATTACCTGAACAAAGGTTATCATTTGTTTACAGATAATTTTTACACAAGCTTACGATTGGCCAAAGCCCTTTTGGAACAAAATACATATATAACTGGAACAATAAGACGTAACAGAAAAGAGATTCCTCCAGAAGCTAAGAAAGCAATCGTAGGAGAAGCCAAATACCTAGCACATGAAAATGTTTTGATGTGTTCATTCAGAGACAAAAAGTCCAAACCAAAGCCAGTCATATTGATTTCATCCAATGCAGATACTAATAGTGTGACGATCAAGAAAAAGAAAGGGAAATTTGAAAACGAAAAAGTGAAACCAAGCATGATTGATGACTACAACAAATACATGGGAGGTGTGGACGAATCTGACAAAATGTTGTATGTGTATTTGGACGAGCGAAGAACCCTAAAATATTGGAAAAAAGTAGTATTCAACATTTTTGGAAGAATGGTACTCAACTCTTATATTTTGTATGTTTCCAACACTACCGAAAAAAAAATGACCCGGCTCCAATTCACATCGAAAATTATTGAGGATCTCGAAAAGGAGTGGATGAATCATAAAAATAGCGTGTCAACACAACCATCTTCATCAAAGAAAACATTTGCGCTGGAAAAATTACCGGGACGTAACTTACGCCAGTGCGAGGTGTGTAGCAACAGAGGGAGTGGGATAAAGCGATCCCGCATTATTTGCGTACGCTGTAGGAAAGGCCTACACGCTATTTGTGCGGCAAAACATAATTGTTGAGCTATTTTTTTTTGATTTTTTATTTTCTAAAAGAAATAAAATACAATAATATTGATATCACTTTATGTTTAATAAACATTAATAAACAATAAACATTTTATCTTTATAATGCAAAAATAATTAATAAAATTGATTGATATTTGTCTAAGTTAGAGTGTTTTATTTGACACCATTATTTTTTCCTCTAAATTAATCAATATGTGTATAGCAATTTTCATTTATTTTTGCCAAAATTGCTTAGCACTAAAACGGTTAAATAAACGTATCTTCTGTAGAAGGGTAAAAATTAAACTAGCTTTAAATTATTCTTATATAAAAAAGAAGAAGAGTGATTCCCCACTAATTCTGCTAACATTGATAACTTTGTTGAAATGTATTTGAGTTTACCTTCAAAGTTAGTCAAGTAATAACTGAAGACTTCTTTTCATTGTTACAGAGATGCTGAACTGATGCGAGAAAAGCAGAAGAAAAAAGAGGAAGATGAGGCTGCTGCAAAGAAATCTTCTACCAAAAGTTAAAAATACCTCCCTGACTTGATGAACTAAACTGTTTGAATTTCCATAGTATGCAATGATAAATGGTCATTTAATCTTTTCAGTTTTTCACTTGACATTAAAATAATATTCTTATTTTTAATAATATTTTAAGTTAACGGAGTGATTATTTCTTTAACCTCTCTGATATTTATGTGACTGTAAAGATATCATACACTATTTTGTACAATAATTAAATTATAAATAGATTTAAGATCTTAATGTTTTATTTTGCATCCCTTATTATAATTTAAAAATCCTAAATTATTCAATTAACATTACTCTGAAAAATGTTACCGTATAATTTGGTTCTCTCCTCTACTGGAAATAAATAGATGGCAATTGAATACTTCAGTAATAGGGAAGCAATCAGACGGCATTGAGGTCTTGTAGTAACTATTAGATTGCTAGGAAATTTCAATTGTGGATTTATTGCTAACAATTTATTATATATTAGTATATTCTCAAAAAAATCATTTGTTTTGAAATATTAGCATGTATGGCATAAAGGGAATTTTTTATTTGAAATTGAACTATTACAGTGGTTGCTCCTAAAGCTTGAGGTATATTCTAATTTTAATATTGTTTTGTAATTTTGGCCCTATTGGAAGATTAGTCACAATCATTTGTATTTAATCTTTGACTCCTTAAATGTGCGAACTTAATCAATTTTTTATCTATTTATTGAGATGTAGATGTCTCCATCTAAAATAAATAAAAGGGAAATACACCGTATTTTATAAGGGTGCGATGATGAACGACTCAATATAGACCTAAGGACGATTCAGATGAGAAGAGGTCATAATGTAATACGCTTATCTTTTATTAACTTCAGATAGATTTATGTCTGAAACTGGTTTAAAATAATAAGTTACTTATCACATAAACCATCACTGAAGTGTAAGGGTGAAGACTGACCGGAGCATTTCGTTGTAACGTAACATGTTACGATGCGAGCATTCAGGTAGTCAGTATAGTGAGCCGAGTGTTCCATCTATAGTTTCGGATGCTCGCCGCGAGCAATGTTACGTTATTTTACGACAAAATGCTCCGGTCAGTCTCCACCTTAATAGGTTACATGATGTCTCGGATAATTAAATTGAAATGACCTGCAAGGCTGAAAAAGCATTTAAGCAATTAATAAATAACCCCAATAAAATGAATTCATATTAAAATTACCTAGGCGAAAGATATTTTTAGATTTGTAAGAGCACATTTGATCATGGAATTTCCAGTTTGTAAATCAAAATAAGCTTCAAAAGGCAAGATATTTTATAAAGAACATTTGTGAAGAGTTTCATGAATTATGTGTCTAAAAAAATCTACTGCAATTTGTTTTTACGTATATTTACGAATTACATATAGAGCTTGGTCGACGAATAGGTAAGTACTTATTTCAATGCGGTTCCTACGTGAAAGTTGTTTTTTTTTTTTTTTAATTTTAAGTGTTGTCATGCGACTAAATTTCTGTACAACATACAACACAAGGAAACATTCTCTAAGTAAAATGGCAGCTGCGACAAGTGTCGTCGTTCTTGACAGAGGGAATAATACGACTTGCACAGTAAACTTACACGGTAAGTTAACTAAATGTATTTTTTGCATGAATATTATGTTTGTCAATCCGTACATCAAGTTTTTTCTTTAATATTTGGCCTTCATTCATGTCATTTTAACTTGACTTTTTTTCATTCATAAAAAAATATAACCTATAAAAAACACTCGTTAATCAACACACTTTTACTTCTGTTATTACTGTATATAAAATAAATTACGTTAAAGAAAACAGTGCAAATTATTTTTACGGTAACTAGCAAAAATTAGCGACAGTTAATAATGAAAATTAAACTTTTAAATACCCAATAATTGAAAACATACTTATAACTTCTTGTAAACTTTGATATATTCAAAGTTATTAAACTTCTACAACTGTTTTTATTTGAAGGTAGCCAACACAAATAATTTTTTTAATTATTCAATACAAATACACTTTTACAAACTTATCCATACAGATAGTTAATAGACACATAGTAAATAGTAGATTCGTAAATTTGTCCTAAACCGGTAGATATAAGTTCAAATAATAACTGTGTTTTTGTAAAATTGTAGAAAAATTATAATTAATTATGACTGATGAAATTATACTTGGTTTATTAGAGTATTCCAAATATGTATGCATATTTTTTTATGTTCCCTTAAATTACATTAAAAAATATATATAAAAAAGAGAAAAAAACCGCCGTCAAATCAATAAATATTTTCATTAAAAACATTATCTAGAAATCTACACTCTTGTATCTAAGTATTTGTGTTTGAAATAATAGTTTAATGCCTACAAAGGGGATAAATACTCCCTTCTCATTTAATTCCATGATTTTAGACGGTTCGAAGATATTGCTTAGGAATGACCCCGCCGATGTGCACATTATTCTGCACAAAAAACTAAATATTTCGACAGAAAACTTGTTTTTTTATGATCATTATTTTCAACATTTTTATTGTGTCCAAATGCGTGTTCACAAATCTGGATTATCTCCAATTATATGAGTTTTTTGTCATTATTTTTGACATCTCATCAAAGATGAAGAAGAATATGGAACTCTGGGCGTCTACGGGGCTGACGGCCGTTATAGGCTGGTTTAAGTGATCACTTTACACAAGTGTAACATTCACCAATTCTACCCATTATTGACAACCACACTACTCAAATTCTTGGAAGTTCTATATATATGAGCCAATTTTGAAACGTTGTTCTTGAATCGTGAGATGAAAAGAAGCTTTTTACTGAGCAGAAACTCTTATTAGTATGTGAGGTCCGAATCATGGATTACAATCGCATACATGAGAAACACCAGAAAATATCATTTTTATAAAATGATTATTATTTTCCATGTAGTTTATTGAATTCAATTGAATTCGCAATTATTATCGTTAATGTTCCCCCGAATTTTTAATTTAATGTTATAATTCTAGAGTTGTAAAAGAATAGCAGTTATTGCGAATTCTTGAACGTTTTTAAAACTCCCCCCTCGAATGAGCATCTCTCAGTACATTCATGGATGCGTGCCATTATTTATTTTAATATTTCGGTATTATGCATGATGTTGTGTTTTTTTAAGTTTATGCATGTGAATGTGAAGCGATGTAAGCATGATAATGTGTAATTGTTTTTCCAAGGACATTAACAATTAACTTCTGATCATATTAACATCAGAATTCCATAAAGCCTTTAGACTTTGCGATATTAAATAATGTAAATTAATCGTCATGAGAATCGTAGGGGTTATTTAAAAACCCACTATCCACTTCTAATTTAATTAAAAAAAGGTCTTACAACAAATTAATATAATTTTTCAATTTAGCCTATTTAAATTTTTTGAGTTTTAATTTTTTTAATAGCTATTATTCTATTTGTCTGTGGGGTTATCGACCTATCGACCTAAAAAGATCGTGATTTTGACCCATTTTCCTTCGGTGAATCGATCTAAAAATTATTTTGAAACTAAAAATGTTGAGTTCAAATTAAAAAAAAAAGTTTATGGAAACGTTAAAACGTAGGCTTTTCCAACATAAACATTTATCGTTGGGCAGTTGATGTTTCTAAAAAGTTTCAACATTTCTAAAAAAAATCAATTTTTTTTTTCACATTACGTTCTTAAAATGTTTAAACCTAGCAGGGATGGAATCAAATTAAACAGCTTTTAATCATGACGTGATTTCAATACGAGTTTTCCTCGGTGTTCCTCTGCTCCTGTTACCAAACAGATTCGCCTCATAAATTTGTTTTACTGTTCTTTCTTCACTCATTCGATTCGCATGCCCAGACCATCTGAACACACCTTTCTTAATTTTGTCGATAATGCTTATTTCAGCCTTGCATTCTTTCCTTATATCACTATTCGAACATCTAGCATACATAAAGTGACCATACGTCCCGTTGTTCCCAAGTAAAGTTACGGGACGTCGAAATGTCCCGTTTTCAAAAAAAGAGGAACACACGGTAACAATTTTAAAAAAAAGTGCAAAAAATCGACGGTAGTTTGTAGTATAGTCGTTTTATATAACTTTTCTGAACCAATCCTAGCTTGATTTCGGTGCATATGGCTACTGCAGGTGGCTGGTGAGTCATGTGCAAAGACTAACTAATTTATATAAAGACCGCCGACTCTTTATTTAAATAATGATAAAACATATTTTTTTCACATGTATATATTTTTTTCCTCTTATTTTCCTCTTATTTTCTTTATCTACCTTCCTTTTCTTTTAAATAATACATAAAAACTATGAAAAAATACACGTGTTTTCTTGAATATACATACTATTACGTAAAAATTGGTAGATGTATCGTTTTGAGGACAAAAATAAACGGTCAGTTTAAGCATACATCGTTTTGCTGTATATTCGTTCAAGAAATCGCATTTCGACTGCATTCAGTCTACTTTCATCCTTCATTTGCCAATGCTTCACTTCCAAAAATTAGGCTTGGAACCAGGACTCCATTGTGCTTTGCCGGTTAAGGTTTCGCTGAATGGTTTTTATTTGCAATAACTGATTTTCGTGCACCATTGACTCTGTTTCCAGCGTTCACTCTCCTTTCTATATCTTTACCTATTTCTTCTTTCTATATCTTTTTGTACCAATCATTTAATCAACACACGTGTTAGTTATATACTCGAGAGATTTTAACTGTCATGTATATATCGGAACAATGAATAAATTATAGGCATTAAGTACAAAACTTACATAGTTATTACTGAATTGTACATACAATGCGAAACCACAATGTAAATTACTTTTTTTCTTATTCCAAAGTTCTTAGATTAGACGAGGAAGATCCTATTAGTTTCATATTTGTAAATAAAAAGAAAATGAGGCGCAGTTAATATCTGAATATTAAAATTTCCAGTGGAACGAAAAATTTTCAAGATGGACAACCTCATCACGTTATGCTTTTCTAGAATTTTTTTTTTCCTTTACCTACACGTTTTTCGTCGGTCTCTAAGGGAAGTGCAAGTTAGTATATGTGGATTCCGCCTATATGGTTCTGATTACTTATCTATGAAAATACTAATCAAATGGAATGTTAAATAATGCCTAGGCGATAAAATAGTGTAAATTAAAAATATAAACGAAAAATGTTGTCGAAAAACTTAAAAACGTAATTTCCAATGAAGCCCCTTTGAATGTGGAGCATGCTGTGATTTTACAACTTACGCAAGCTAGTACGAGTACGGGTATACAACTTCGTGTCGGGCTGTGGTCCCGTGGTTAGTGTCGCGGACTCTTAGGTCAGTTCGAACCCACTCTATCACAATTTGATACCTATTTCTAATAATGAGCCGCTTAGGCCCACAGAAACAGTGTGAAATTTAAATATTTTCTTATGTACTCGTACACACGAACATAGCAAATAAGTGGGAAAATGCTTTTATTGATTTGGCGTTTGATTTGTAGAACTCCATTTTAATTAATGTATTAAACGTTAAATCAAACACAGATTTTTTGAGTCTACTAAGTTGTATTTTATTGTTAAAAAAACACATAAAAATGTCAAATGGCATTTTCAAACGAATGCTATAACTAGGCGAATGGCAATTTCACACATTCGTTAGAAAATGTCATAACTACGCGAAACAATTGTCACAATATTGGTTTTATGTGTTTTTTTTTTTACAATAAAATACAACATAGTAGACTGGAAAAATCTGTTTTTGATTTAAAACTTAATACATAAAAGGAAAATGCTACAGTTCCATGTCAATGCTATAAGTATTTGCACACCTCGTTCGAAAAGTTTAGGTCGCAATGTTTTAATGTTTATTTAGAGTGAAAAGTAAATTAAACCGAGTTTATTTAATTACAAGATTGTGCAGTGTGTCCTGTTTTGCATTCTAGTCTTTATTCAAGGCACTCGCCACGTAAAGTACACACGAACATCGCAAATTAGTGGGAAAATGCTATAGTTCCACGTCGATGCTATAAGTACTGGCGCGCCGATTTAATTAATAATGTATGAAATTTCATTGAATTCGCAGGAGCAACAGTGGTGTCATGGCGAGTAAACAACCAGGAGCAGCTTTTTGTGAGGTACGTACGCTGAAATTTAATGCAATTACAATAATTCTATCGGGTCACCTAATACGGAGGCATAATTTTGAAATTCGCCCGGTCTGCGAGGGACACCGTATGAATAATTAAAGTCCTTTATTCGATTTGGAAAAACACAATTACCCTGGAAAAGAGAACGTGTTTCGGCGCGGAATGGAAGGACGAGGGAGTAGGGCGGCGATGGGCCGCAAGCCTTCCGACGCAAAAACTAACTTTGCCAGGGGGCAGCGCAGGGAAGCCTCGTAACGCCGACTATCAATTATTTACAAAAATGTTATTAATCTTAGTATATAATACTATAACAGATTTTTATTATAATATAATAAAACGTTCACGGCAGTCACAAGCTTGTTCCAGTACGGGTGGGTATCCAACCCGACTCCTATTTTCATTTTCGTACCTACTATTCTGCCTTCACTTACGTCATCTCTTTCTCTTCATAATCATCGGTGTAGGACTAATTACTCCGCCTTCACACGATTGACGATCGAGTTGACACCGCGTTGTTTGACACGGTGCCCAATGCACCACTCGGGTATGGACTGAGACCAGAAAAAGTATTGAACAATTTAATTCAACACGCGTTCAATTATAGGCGTCTTAAATGAGACTAAGCATCTATATTTTTTTCGAATGAAAATGGTAGTCTGAGTGCTCCAGGGCTTACGACCTGGCTTAGGTAATCACTTTATACTCTTGTGTACCATTCTGCCCGTTATTGAAAATCCATATTGCATTAATTTTTAAAAGATGTACATATGCGTAGTTATAGGATTCTTTTCTTAGTTGTAATCTTTATAAGTTGTATAGATATGCAATTTTGGCTAATGATGGTGATCAGTCGAGAAATTGTAAAGTATATAGGTTTCTCTAATTTTACATAAGTGTGATTAACTTAGAATTAGGACTAATACATATATTTTTTAGGACAGAGCGAGAGCCTTGAATAGTTTTATATCATCCTTGGGATGAAAAATCCAGTGCCTGATAAATAATAATAAAAAAATGCATTAAATTAGTTTTAAAAGTGTGATTAATCTTTCAAATCGTATATACTTACGTAGAATGGTAAACAATATAAAATGGAAATTTTAGAGCGTTGCGGTCCGCCCCTGAGGAGTTGGCGCTCGTCTGCAGAATTTGCCGTCGAGTTTTTGCTTCTGGTCTCGCCACATTCCCTTTGCCGCTTCTTTCGCATAGGATTCCTCCCCGGGCCCGCTCCTCCCATCTCCCATCTTGCCGAAGACAAATGGTCTCGGCCAGTTGGGCCTTTCTCTCCCTCTCTAATTACATTCCCCTTCCTTGTCGCCTCTATCACCGCGTTTCATCATAACACAATCGGTCGATAAGCATTCGCTGTATTCGCAGTCACCGTACGCGTGTGTGGGTCCCTTTGGGGAACTGCGCTAACTAAGGGCACGCTGTTAACAGCCGATGTTCCCGAAATCTCACACCGACCACCGCTCCCCGACTAGCGAACCGATGTATGAACATAATTTATAACGCGTACACGTACGTGGGTACCTTTTTTGCTGCATTGTATTTGGGAATAAATAGAAGCGGCAAAGAACCCAAACCCCCTCAATTTTCTTTACGTACTTTTTCATTTTCCCCGAATTTTCCCACTTTCCTTTCGGCATCGCGAGAATGGAAATAAAAATTTGAAGAAGAAAAAATCCCTGAAATCAGTGGTCGACAAACTTATTAGCGAAAGAGCAAAATATTCACATTGTAACGATTAATTTTTTTCTCGAGAACTAAATCGGTTTTACAATTCTAGTACATGTATATTATAATTTAAGACCTTTATTAAATTACTGGTATACCCAATAAAACTCGATTTCACACTCTTTCATTGTTTCGGCATTAACTTTGGTAAGACATGTTACAATGATTAAAGAAAACACTTGTTTTTATACCACTTGAGTTTTATTAAAGACTGCTAGTTTCAGAAGCTAAACTTCCATCATTCAGGTCTAAATAATAACTGAACAGTTATTATTCAGACCTGAATGATGGAAGTTTAGCTTCTGAAACTAGTAGTCTTTAATAAAACTCAAGTGGTATAAAAATAAGTGTTTTCTTTAATCATTAGAACACTAAAATTTCGAATGATGTCCTTGCATCTCCTTTGAAAGCTTGATCGAGTCAGGTTTGTATATCGTTATTTTTAGCACGTTTGCAGGTGCTCGTCAATAAGATGATTTTTCAGTTTGCTTTCAATAAGGTTCATGCTTCAAAAATATTGCATGAATACGTAGAGTCGAAGGACCTTCTCGCGGATATTTGTTCCGGAGCCGCACTTAAAAGGTCAAAGAGCCGCCGCATGCGACTCCGGAGCCACAATTTGCCGACCTATGCCTTAAATCATTAAACTCTTATTCGACGCGTATTTTCACACTAAAATGGGGATGGGTCACAGATGATCGAAAAGTTTTCATCATTTAGTGAATATAAGGGTGCCATAATTATAATAATTATGATGTAATTGTAATAAAATTGATACGTATTTTCATAAAATAAGTTGTTTTTCATTTTGCTACGTGTGTTTATACATGGCTTACTATTATAGATTCTGGTTGGTTAGCGATAAGCAATGCAAGTCATATTAATATATTAAGCCCTACGTAGGCTTTGGGTTATGCATATACTCGTATTTTCATATCGCCCTTTCATATGACAAAATCTAGTTTTCCGAAATATTTTCCTTGTTAATCTTTTTCGTGTAATATCATTAATCCCAATGTAATTTACTTTCGATTACAATTCCAAAGTTTTAATCAGGGCATCGATTCAATTCGGAAGTTTTGACTTCGCTTCTATTCAGTAAAAAACGAATATTTATCAATTTTCTTTTTTGGTATTATTAATTCCTGACAATAGTGATCGACAACAGGTTTTATAGTAAAATGTCGTTAGAAATGAATGTTCAGAAGTAAAGTTACCTACACTACGTAGGTAAGGCATTATTTTTTCATTGTAATTCCAGCCAAATTTACATGCGGTTCTTAAGCACCGGTAATTTACTAGAAAATATGAAGCTTTTAACTGGATAAGGGTAGGGTGCGGAGGGTAGGAACAGCTTAATCTCTTTTTAGTATGAATTTAACAGCATGTCTCAAATTTCACAGCATCTGTATACGCCTACGTATTGTGAATATTTACAAGGGTTATTTTTTATATACAATGTTGTTTCTTTGCCGGTAAAAATCAGCTACGTTCAATTGAATCCTTATATTCTCAATATTATTAATATTTAAAGCATTTACTTTGTGGTTAGTCATTTTTACTTATTTATTTTTTTACAAAAATGTTAATAAAATTAGTATATAACCACTCACCGAGATTTTTACGTCTACCGGTTTCGAGACGTACCCGTCTCTTCGTCAGGACCATCACTAACACAGCATGCAAACAATACTACCCTTCACCACCATAGCACCATTTACACACTCAAAACTACACAAAATGTCTAACACATGCGATTTTTGGTCGACCCGAAGACCAACATGCACTATAGTTTTCAATAGAGACATGCGTTACGAGCCGAGGCTAAACGTGCATTAAACACGTGCATGAGGCTAAACGAGTATATAAGTTGATTCGATTACAGGTCTAATTTTAATGCACATTTATCCTCGGCTCGTAACGCATGTCTCTATTGAAAACTATAGTGCATGTTGGTCTTCGGGTCGACCAAAAATCGCATGTGTTAGACATTTTGTGTAGTTTTGAGTGTGTAAATGGTGCTATTATGGTGAAGGGTAGTATTGTTTGCATGCTGTGTTAGTGATTGTCCTGACGAAGAGACGGGTACGTCTCGAAACCGGTAGACGTAAAAATCTCGGTGAGTGGTTATATACTGAATCCTTCTAATTAACCAACACGGATAGACAGAGAGAATAGAACGCCACACCAATCTGTCTTTGCAAACAATCCTCGCCTCTTCTACATTAATGCACCTCCTCATACATATCCGCCGATTATTTCAGCTCTTGACCTGACCAATTTCAAGAATTTGAAATACTTGATCATGCTAAGTTTTTCTCGGTTTTCGTATTTCATGTACATTCGCCTCGTAAATTGGTTTCACTATTCTTTCTTCACTTATTCGTTATTCTGCATTATTACTTCTACATTCGCTTTTTAAATTTGTTTTACTGTTATTTCTTCACTCATTCGTTTTACATGCATAAACCATCTCAAATTATTTCTTAATTGTTATTATTACCTTATTTTTTGGTTTCTGTTACGCCGACTTATCGGCAAACTGATCGGGGCGTCCCTAGTTGTATTATTGTATACCAGTGCAAGGATATATCAAGATAAAAAGGAAAATCCCGCTTTGAATACCTAACCTTTTTTTAAATAATCAATATTCTACCCTAATTGCGTTGGGGTGTAGCGGGTCAACTCAAATTTCTTGGAGGTAAGAGGATTGAACACCACACCCTTTTGTCCTGACATACACTCCACGCTTCCTTCACATCCATATATCTAGTCATACATGCCCTTCGAATACGCAGATTTTTGACACCACCAGATTTTAGGTTCTGATTGATCTGGTCGTGCCTAGTCTTTTTCTGTTCTCCCATCCACATTCGCCACATATACTTCATTAGTCATTCTCTCATTATCCATTCGCTCCACATGTCCATGCCACCTTATAGGACTCTTCTTAATATTTTCAATTATTCCCAGTTCAACCTTACAACCCTTTTTTATACCTATTAGGTATTTACGTATACTATAAATAAAACGTGTCCTGGCCGAATTACGTATATATATATTTTTTAACTAATTAACCATCACGCCGCTTCCCCGCAGGGGTAGGCAGAGAGAATAGACGCCACACCACTCTGTCCTTACAACCATTCTTCGCCTCTTCCACGTTCATGCATCTCCTCATACATACCCGCCGATTGTTTCGACTCCTAACCTGACCACTTTCAAGTATTTGGCAAACTTGATCGTGCCAAGTTTTTCTCGGTCTTCCTCTGCTCCTTTTTCAATTAAATTCGCCTCATAAATTTGTTTTACCGTTCTTTTCTCACTCATTCGTTCTACGTGTCCAAACCATCTCAACACACCTTTCTTAACATATTGTACGCGTATCTGATACTCCTCGGCACTAATACCCTTGCAGCTCCTATACTCACACTGACATGATTACCAAATTAGCAGGTTAGCTCGCTGCGGCGTAGTTGTCGCCCTTCTCTAATTCTGTGGGGTGGCAACTGGTTGATAAATAATTATGATGAAAATTCTCCCGTTTCTCAGTTGGCTTTTGCTTGTAAGAAGTCCCAAGTTTATATTATACGTACCTATAACCCTCGAAGTTGGTTGCAACTCTCTACAAATTTGATTTTATTGAAACATCCAGTCGTTCGGAAAATATAACCTACCTATTTTATTATTTTTTTATAAATGCGAACGTATTTAAATGAAACCAATAATTACAACATATTTAATAATTCAGTCGCATTACCGTATTTTAACTTATTTATTACTAGTTGTACCCGGTCACACATTGCTGTGGCTTAGCCTGGTTACCTTGAAAAGAAAAAAATATATTTAAAAACAATTAAAATATTAGTATCAAAATTTCAAAGCAATCGGTGGATAATTTAAGGAGACTTAAGATTTTTAACAAACGAAAATTTATTTTTTTATTTACATTGAAATATAAAAACTAGCGTGTATTCTAATGCAAAGTTGCGTAAAAATTTAAAAGCAATCAATCGGTGTATAACTTAAGAGATTTAAGATTTTGAATAATTGAACATTTAAATTTTTATCTGTATAGATTTACAAGTTTTTTTACTCGGCTAAGCCCATGATTTAGATTATTGCATCGTTTAATACTAAAGATCTTGCAATAGGTTTATTTTAAATTCGGATGTGTACATTTTTCAGTCAGTAAACGTATTTCTTTGGGTCAAAAGGTAGGCCTTTCAAGCTAAAAAAATGTTCGACCCTACGGGCCAACGAAAGGAAGCCCCTTTGATTTCACTGCTTTTGAGTTTTCGATTTGTCAATTATATTTATTTTTATTTTAATGTTACGATTTATGGGTTATTTTTCTTTTGGTGTTTTTTAAATTTTCGAGTTTTTTTTCGCGCCGTCATACCAAAAAATAAATATGTGATGTGTGTATTTCAATCATTGACGATTTTTTTTTATATAGGTAGTACGTAATTTAGGATCTTCAAGTATTCATATATTTGGATAGGTGTAAAACTGTGAGAAAAAGTAGCATACAATTATAAATATTATTGGTTCCTTTCAACTACTGAAAAGTGATTCTATTTTACTTACTACAGTATCTACTCAATGAATTAGGGCCACCCATTATTTTTTTGAATACTCTGAAATCTTTTGGATTATTATATTTATTTTACATAAATACTTTAAGTTTTCTATTGACATCTAATATCATGTATATTACCTTCAATAATATGTTAAATATACCTGGATTATTTAAGCCTTTACAAAATTTCAAACCCTTTTTCTGAGAAAGGTCCCTAATTAGCACAGGTAGACAGATAGTTGAAAGTTCAAAAAATAGTCCTATCTCATTTATTAGTGAAGTTTCTTGAGTTCTGGTTGTTGTTTTGTTCAGAGAGGTTATATAGTTATCGTGTCTTGTGAAAAAAACTTAATTTTTAATTTTAGTTCATAAAGTATAATTTTTTTTTGTAAACACAAGTGTTTTTTTTGAAAAGGACAAAATGGGAAAAAGTAAAGACATTTCTGAGGAAAAAAAGTCTAGTGTTATAGTGATACTGAAATTAGGAATACTATCTAATAGAGAAATTTCAAAAAAAGAAAACGTTTCTCGTCAAACAGTGGACCGAATTTCAAAATCAATAAAAAATCAGTCACCCGCCACCAGCAATCGGCGAAAGAACTGTCGTAGGATTAGAAAAACAACACCGAGGACTGATCGAAAAATCGTTCAAAGTGCCTTAGAAAACCGTAGTGCATCAGCAAAAACATTAAAAATAAAATTGGAAGAAGAGGGTATAAATATATCGGTATCAACACTGAGGCGACGTCTTTACGAAGTAAATCTAAAATGCAGGCGCCCTGTAAAAGTACCAAAATTGACACCATGAATGAAAGCGGATCGATTAAAATGGGCCAGGCTACATCGAAATTACTCGGTAGATGATTGGAAAAAGGTATTTATTTAAATTGAATTTTCAACATATCATTTTAGTAAATAAACTTATATATTTGAATTAAACTTAAATTTTCATTATTTTTCAGGTCATCTTTAGTGATGAGTGCCAGTTAGAAGCCGCGACAGAGAGCCGTCGATTCGTCAGGAGAACACCAATGGAACGTTACAATGAGGCCTGTGTGGTAAAAGTTATCAAACACCCCCCTGCAACAATGATATGGTCATGTATTATTAACAATTTACCTGGGCCGTTGTTTTTCGTGGAAGGAACAATGAACCGAAATTCCTATAAGCAGGTCCTCGAACGAATTTTATTGCCCTTCTACCATACACTCGACCCAACAGAAGGTCCATACACCTTCATGCAGGATGGGGCACCTTGCCACCGGGCTAAATCAATAATAAAAATTTTGTCTAACAAAAATCTGCCCTTGCTCCCCTGGCCTGGAAATTCTCCGGACCTTAATCCTATAGAAAACGTATGGAGCATGTTAAAAATAAGGTATACTCATTTCCAAATCCGACAGTAGACTATCTAAAAAAAAATATTCAAAAAATTTGGTCAGAAGACGAAGAAATAAAAAACATGATAAAACAGTGCATTTTAAGTATGCCAAAAAGAATTGAGGCAGTTATTTCTGCCAAAGGTGGAAATACTAAATACTAACTATATTTATATGAAAATATTTGCATAATTTAAGCGTAATAAAGTTTTCATGTGTAAATAAAATTCAATTTTGTTTTATTCAAGGTTTTCTCTGAGTTATTCCTGTTTGAATTGAGAAATTGCGTGAAATTCTGCGTGGCCCTAATTCATTGAGTAGATACTGTATTATTGTAAGATTTTTTTTTACTGTTATTTTAAACATTTCTGAAATAACAATTGAAAAAAAAAACTTATTTTGATTTATGATAATCATTTTTTTTTCAGTAAACAAGCAGTTTTTGATGGAAAGAGGGCAATCAGGGGTGGAATTCCATTTGTGTTTCGTAAGTTGATATAGGTTGAGAAATCTATTGCAAATAAATATTATGAACCTAAATATTATATTGAAATAACATATGCGGTGACAAATTTGTGGTGACAATTATGTTTGTTCATTTTCAGCGCAATTTGGGCAGTGGTCATTTGGGCCGCAACATGGTTTTGCGAGAATTGCAAGATGGCTTGTAGAGAAACCGCCAGAGAGGCTCCCGAGCGGAGATGTCGAAGCCATTTTTTCAATAATGGATAATGACTTCACAAGGTCCATGTGGAATTATCAGTAAGCGAATCTACAAATTAAAACCTTTTTCAAATCAATCTGACCATAAGTTGGCACCTCTTCAAGTATTTAGGAATTAATATTAATTAGGTTTTCGTGTGGACTCTTGAGACAGACTTTCTTAGTTCCAACCCACTCTACAACAATTTGATACCTATTTCTAACAATGAGCCGCTTAGGCTCACAGAAATATGAAATTGATTTTTTTTTGCAAATAATAAAAACACAAATATTTCTCTTGTGCAACGCGGGTGATGTGTTCACTTGAAAAAAAATCCTGATTAGTTCATTTATTCTTTGTTTTGTAATGAAAAAAGCCATTAAAAAATAAAATAATGGTTTGCATTTTTGACATCTTAACATTGATGAAGAAAAATATGGTAGTCTGGGTTTATACAGGGCCTATGATCTGTCATAGTCTGGTTAAGTGATCACTTTACACACGTGTAACATTCACCAATTCTACCCATGATTGACAACCACACTACTCAAATTTTTAGAACTACATATATCATTAATTTTATGACACTGTACGAGTGATTTCACTAGAGCAAAACATTTACTCAAAATGTTGTGAATAATGTTTTGTTTTTTTATGTATCAAATAAATTTGGCCAATATCTTACCAATAATCTTAAAATTACCATCCACAAAGTCTTAAAATTATTGATGTACATAATTTATTTAGGTGGAAAGTTTAAACTGGCCAAAATTAAATCAAGCTGTAAGCTACGCTAATCACTTGATAAACTGATTAAATAGTATGGTTTAACTAATAAATTAACATAGTCTATTTGGTGTTTTGTAAATAGTTTTTACATTTATTTTATTATTTTTCAACTATAACTTTTTGCAAAACTAAAATTTTCTTTATTTTTAGATTTCGTCTTACATATCGATTAATATTACGTGAAAAGGAGTTACATTTTAATATTGGCGTGTACAATCCCAGCAAAGACTTGACATTCAGCTTCAATATGTTATTGCATACATATTTCAAAGTGCCTGACGTACGACGTTGTCAAATTACTGGCCTTCACGGATGTACTTTTATCGATAAGGTATGAATTGCAATTTATGATATGATTTTTATTTTGCTTTTAATTACACACAGGCTCGATGAGTGGTATTTTCAGTAGCAATAGAAACAGATTAAATAACCAGAGCAATTGTCTCTGGGTTTGCATAAATTGAAATCTCATGACCGCATTGAAGGAGAGTAGAATTTCTGTAATTTTTTTTAGCACTATATACCATACACCACTTTATTTATAAAGAAGTGTCAGCGAATTTTATTTTATTTGCATTCAGGACAAAAACTATTTATTATATAATATATCAGTAACATTAATTTCCTGACAATACAGGTTGACAACCGGTTTCAAGATGCCAAAATCAGAAGGTTTACTTCTGGAGTTTTATTTCTTGTTTATTCTAGTTTGTGAAATTTGTACACACATTACTTATTTACATAAATATAGCTTTCTGAATCAAGGCATATTCGTGTGTGTTTTTCGTCTTGTTTTATAACTTAATGATTTAGGATATTTTGTATATTGAAAGCATTTTTCACTTTGTTGTATGATTATTATTACAATTTACCTAATGAAGGAACGAAGGTCCTGGTTTCAACTAATGTTTGAGAGGTGCAAAGGAGCTAAATAATTAATTAATTAAAAGGTTTAATTTTTATTTTTGTTTTACAGACTCGTGAGGGAACAATGTATCAAGAAGGTAGAGAAGTTGTAACAATTTCTGAATGGACTGATCGAATTTATCAGAATACTCCTCAAGAGCATATCATCACAAATGTTGTCAGTGGTAGAAAAATGCGGATTCAGAAATATAATTTTCCAGATACAGGTAAATTATTTTTTCGATCTTAAATAATCTTTTTTTTCAAGAAAAAAAAGTGTGTTTTTTTTTTACAAATGGAAATTAATGCTCATCCAATGTAGTGAGGTGTTTGATTAAGTAAGCACTATTTTTTTTCAGTTATATGGAATCCATGGGTGGAATGTGCCAAGGAAATAGGTGATTTTGGTGATGATGAATTCCCTAATATGGTTTGTGTGGAGGCTGGTCACGTGTCCTCACCCGTGATCTTACTTCCTGGTACGGCGTTTGAAGCCAGCCAAATATTGCAGGTTTGTTTAAGTTTCTAGACAATTTGGGATGAGAAAAGTCCTCCAGATATATATGTATATGTAGAGCTTCTAATTGCATGTACAGTACACTCCCTATTTTCCGAGATGGATGGTGAAAAAAATCCTGTATAATCGATTTCGATGTATACTTGCTTAGTAAGATTCACTGTTGACAGCATGACATGACTAAAGACAACTAAAACACTCTCCTTATCATCCATTGTTTACTTTGTGTAATACCACTTTTATACAAAAAGTAAACAATGGATGATAAGGAGAGTATTTTATTACCATAACACAAAGTTATCAATGCTTTTAATATACAAAATATAAAGACAACTAACCTAAAAATTTATAATTTTCCCTTGAAATTTTTTTGTTTTTGAAGTATGATATCACAAAGTATTGTTAGCATTAGAAATGGGTAAGATCTGATAATTTTGAAGATCCGCACTAGTGAATCCGTACTCTAATACTGAAACAATGGATCTATCGCAGAATAAATCGCACCGATAAGGTCAGAGAATTTTCATTGCAAATGTTATGATCACTAAGACATAAAAAAGGCCATGAACATGGCATAAAAGTTAGATACTGTTATTCTTTTACTGCGGACAACAAACTTATTCGATATTTTAAGTACTACATATTGTGATATTTTTTGTTTTTATAAAATATTTTTTTATTGACTGACAAGTGTCCCGGATAATCTGCTTTCCAGCTAAACCGACCCTGGAAAATCGGAAGTGTACTGCATATGGTATTAGCTAAAGTAGTACTCTTATTTCTTATTTTTTTTGCTATGTTTTTCTGTTTAAAATGTGGTGGTCTCATGCTAAAGCGTATATCTATAACTTTTGATTTTTATCTGTTATAATTTACAAATAATATTTATTTAATATGGTTACAGTGTTTTTACAATTTTAATTAATTTTCTAAACATTTCTAACAATCTTGAAATTAAGAACACAGTTCTCTCCAAAAAAGAGACTGAGCTCTTGTGTTTGGAGAGGGACATTTACAATTTATTTTTATTAAAAAAAAATCTTTCTTAGTTTAACATTTATAAAATTCATATAATTTATTTTTGAAGCATTTTAAAGTCTTCAATTTTTTTATCTTTGTAGGAAGGTTGTTGAAGTACTTAGTTCCCAAATATTTGAAGTTCTGTTGGATTTTTTTGGTATTGCATTTTGGTATTGTAAAGTCATGTTTATATCTCAAAGATTAGCTTTTATTTAGATTTAGGTAATTTTCACCCTTAAATAGTTGGAGAATTGCAGTTTTTTGGAAAATAGTTTCTACTTTTGGGACCTTAAATATTGAAAACAATAATTTTGTTGGAAAGGTTTTTTTCTTCTTAAAATTATTTTAATGATTGTTCTTTTAACTTTCATTGGGTTCAATGCATTATTGTAAGTTCCCCCCCATCCAACAATGCCATACTGTACATGAATTTTCTAAAACTGTTGAAATTTCACTGTGTGGTTCACCACACGAAAGTTTGTCCTTCAAGACAGCGTTGGTACGTTGCATCAAAATGAAAATAGCAATTAATAGTGTGTATGTGTTCCAGGTGATGTGAGTGGATATTTCCAGTGGGGGTGGGCGCAGTGAAGAAGTGTCACTGGAGCAGAACGGTTTCCATCACCACTCCCACTACTGTCCCGGACATACAATGTGTTCCTTCTGTATAACACCAAATATGTAAACCACTTCCTGTGGGATAATTTTGATCATCCATATTTCTCTGTAAATCGATTGGATCGTTGAGTTTCTATACTGCGATACGATCGTTGTTACAAACTCCTAATATTACATTGACTTCGAGTGTCTTAAAATGCAATATTTTTAAGTATAAAGTTTTTTAATGTTATTTATTTACAATGTTGATGGTTTTGTGGTAGAAGTAATGATAAACATTTTACTAATGTCAATTTCTATCTTTGATTTGGCATTGTACTAAAAGTATTTAATAATCCAAAATTGTCAGCAATAATATTTAAATAATAATGATACAATTTTATACTAAAGTAATCTTTACAATAGATGTAAGTATATTAAAAATACAAAAAAAGTGGTCTTTAGATAAAGATTTTTTCAGTTTAGTTAGACCATTCCAAAATTTATTTTAGAGGGCTAAAAATAAGGTTTGAAAATATCTACTGGCACCAACATTTAAATGATCTACATATTATATCCTTAGTATGTTCATATCAATAAAATTACTCTACAATTAAAATACCATATACTCGGTCTGTGGTCCCGTGGTTAGCATTGCGGACTCTGAGTTAGAGGCTTTAGAGGCTCTAAGTTCGATGCCCATTCTCTCCCACAAGTTGATTTCTTTTTTCAATCACAAGTCGCTGAAACTTATCCAGAAAATTGCATGTGTTGAATTGAAACACAGAAATATTTCTTTACATTAAAAAAAAATATAAAAATAATTTTATAGCTTTTTGGTACTGGTAATTCCTTTTTTTAATTTTATTATTTTTCCACCTTACTTTTAAATGTTATTATCTTACAACTTAATTTTTTCACAAGCATGTTTAAATTCATGTTTCTTAAACCATTTTGTACCATGATATAATATATTGAGATGTATGAACATATATCACAATGGGCAAGGGATTATTCTTAATTATTGAATGATATACAAGTTTAAACCAAATTCGCATAAATTGGTATTGTGTAAGTAGAATGGAATATACATTCCAGTTTGTTATTTTGTTCATTTTTTTAAATTAAATTATTGCAATGGTGATAACACTTGTTATATTTTGTATTATGTAGTAACCGTGTCAGTGTTTAGTAATTCAAAATATGTAAAATAGTTACAACTGCTCAAAAAATATTATATATATATGTATTTCATAATAATTTTGCATGATTTTTATAAAAAACCGAACATGTTTTTAAAGTATTATTATTTTCTATGAACTTTATTGTTATATTGAATTGGTTTATACAAGGTGGGTAATAGTAAAGGCGGTTTTTAATGATTATTAAAGAAAGTATTAATATTGTCACTACAATAAAGTATATAAAAAGGCATCCAAGAAAAATATGTCACCAATATTGCGGAATTTTAATGTAACGAAAATCTAGACTAGCAAGCATACCCGGTTAGTGTCATTTAAAATCAAATTATAACGGTGATGATAAATTTAGAAAAATATTCAATACTGATCTTTTCGGTCATTTCAAAATTGCCAGTTATAACGCTTCACCTGTACAGTACAGGACTGCCTTGCTATGTAAAAACATACCAATCACACCAATAATAATAATAATAATAAAACCCTTATCCGCACCCCAATGGTGCATAGGGCACTGCTTCATATAAACGCAGTGTTATCTTGATCGTTTACACATGAAGGAAAGGTGATCAGCCCTCCGCTTCAGGTACCAGTCCAGGGTAATATTGAATAAATATTACAGTGAAAAAATCACTCATATTTATTTAACCCCCCCCTGGGAATCGAACCTGGGACCTCCACAACGATAGCCGAGCGTGCTGACCATTACACTACGGAGGCGGACGAATCACACCAAAATCAAATTATTTTTTTTATTTTAGTTATAAGTGTGAAGTCTTCCTTATGATTACCAAATGAAAATATCTGCCGTTATAGCTAATTGTATCAAGGAAATGCAAAATATTTTAAATAAATAAATTCATATATACATATACAATAAATTCATAATTCATATATTTGAACTTTCATTCTGGCAAAAATCACATTTTGTAATCAATATTTTTTTACTCAGCAGGGCAGTGTATGTTGGATTATATTTTATAGGATGAATGTTTTGTTTTTATAATGTTCTTGAGGCTTAATGTGTACGTCATATTTATAATGGCTAGTGACTAGACCATCACTTGCCATAATGAGAGTTCCTATATGGAATTCCCTTTTGCCAAACATAGATATTCCATTTTTATTAGAATAGTTTGATACATATGGTGATCACTATTGATCTTAATTATATCAGTGCCAATAATATTTGCGGGAAAATTTTGAAGCTAAAATATATACGTATTATTGACTGATCAATTCATTAAGTAGAATACAAGATAGTGGTACCTATATGACATTTGGCTGTAATTTTTGTATACGATTAAATTATAATCATTAAATTTTAGAGAATCTTAAAAATGGCAATTTTTACATTATACGCACAAATTGATCAAGAGACAATTAATAATTTTATTCTTTCAAATTCTTAATAAGTTTTATTCGTATCTGTTTGTATTACTGTAGACTCTCAATTTACTGGCTAAGATGGTGAAAAAAATCAGGTAAGTAAATTTCCACCAATAAACTTACACTAAATAACTTCAAACTTACCACAAATGTTTGCAAATCTCCGATGCCTCTATTAAATGACTAGCCCATATAAATCCATTACAAGACATGGTTTTTATTTTGAAATAACCTTTGATTGTGTCCTGTATTGGATTTATATGATATTTTGTTTTGTTGAAACAGATGTCAAATGTGTTGTCATTTTTTGTTGCAACGGACACAAATTGCAAAATCTTTCTTTGAAATTATGTAATATTGATTTGTGCATTTTGAATCAGAAAAAAATACTCCTGTTTGAAGTGACCGTAGTAAATTGAGAGTGCTGTACTTATTTTTTTCTTTTAAATATCATATCTTATAAAATCTCGAAAAATCTACATTCAATATATTTTTATTATAAATAATTAAAGAAAATGGGAACTATTCACTTGTTTTCTTTTTTATAATATCCTCACTTTATTTTTTAGCATGATAAAAAGCATTAAAAAAAGGATATGCATATTTTTATCCGGAATATATATATATATATATATTTTTAGTATTAGTATTATGAAGAAAATAGATAGTAGAAAAGTGGCGAGTCGATAATATGTACAGGGAAAAAAAATAAGGATAAGTATTAAATACAGGCACCGCGGCATAGTTGCGTAGACGCTTAGCTGCGAAACTTGTGTCACAAGTTTGATTCCCGCCAATTGCAAAACAAATTTAAGAAGGATTTATTTTCGGTTGGTCTGGGTGTTTGTGATGTATTTTTCAGATTTACCTTCCCTATCCTACTGCCCTACCTGCAGAACACGCCTCTAAAAGTAGAGGCTATGCAGATTATTCCTTTAAAAAAATATGTAGACATATTAAAAAAAAAAAAAAATCAGGTTTGAAAAGAAATACATAAAACTAAGAAAACACATATGTAATTCCTATTTATTGTGTACCTACAAAAAACATTAAATGTTTACTGAAATTATATGTTATTGGGATAACTCCTTTGGTTTTACACTGGATTCACTGGGCAGAGCACCCACTTCTATAAGTAATTCTTTTTTGCTATCAAAATACTCCTTAAACCAGTTTAAGTGATCATATTTCTCTTGAATCGGCATGTAAGAATTCTTGGATAGTCCCACACAAACTAACTCCATGAAATGGCGAATTGGTCCTTTTCGAGGACACCAATCTTCCAAATTATTTTCCAGAAATATGTGTTCCGAAAAATGGACATCTTCTTCATCCTTCAAATCTAAAATTAAAATGAATTAAAGTTATTTTTAAAAAAAGGCACACAGTAGCAAAGATGTATAAAATTGACGAGCAATAAAGTGGTATAAAAAATTACTTAATTAACTTTATTCAAAATCATAATTCATATATCTTTTTTTAACATAATTATTATGTCGACTGGTTTCAAAACAGCTTCCGTCTCAAGACTGATATTAAAAATTAATAAAATAGAAAATCAAAAGTTTGTACTTTAAATATTGATAATATAAATTTATCACTTTTTTAGGTTAATTTTCTTGAATGAATTGAATTTATATTTATATATAGGGTGGATTTAGAATGAAACAGATTACAAATAATCCAAAACAGAACTACTTTGGATAGCCATACTAAAAGTACAAGATTTGATTGATACAAACGCAACCAATTGTAAGGTATATTATTTCACTGGCTATAAAACTACTTAACATGTTTTCTGATCTGCCTCTGAAAATTTAAACCAGCAAAACAAGGCAAATTAAAAGCATTCATATAAATCTGCTGGTTAATGCTGCCCGTTAATTGATAAATGCATTTGAAATATCGATAATCAATTATTGTAACAATATACACATACATAATGGCCTACCTAATAACTAAATTATTCAATTGCAGTTGGTATTCAGCGCGACAAATCTTTAAAATTTCGAAATTCAGTCACATTACTTTTCTATTTCATGAATTGCACTAGTTCCGCTTTCCCTGAAGGGTAGAATATAAATGGTGTCTGTTTATATATAGATCAGTGCATAGTACAGCTCTGAGTATCTAAAAGAACTGTGTTACTTTAGACAAATTAGCTAAAAGACATCACGTTTCGATCAGCTGCAACAACTGGCATGGCATTAATCTTACCAACTTGCAATGGGGTCCTAAATTGGTAAGTGGCCTTTGCAATTGCAAAGCCGGTGGTATAGAATGCCTTTCCAGTAGTCAGAAACTGTGAGAGTGAGATGACTTTTAGAAAAAATAAAACACATTTGTTCCATAATTTTTTTCCCTTAATTTAATCGTAGGTTTACATTTCACAGTTGAAATAAAGCACATTTGAGGTAATATATTGCAAAACTAATGTTATATAAATAATTAAAATTTTCGTGACATTCTTCTACATAGCAATAATATACAGATAGTACTGTTGTGCTTCCGCCTCCGTAGTGTAATGGTCAGCACCCTCGACTACCGTACTGGAGGTCCCGTGTTCGATTCCCAAGGGGGGTTAGATAAATATAAGTGATTTTTTCACTTTAATATTTATTCAATATTACCCTAGTACCTAAAGCGGAGGGCTGATCACCTTTCCTTCATCTGTTAACGGTCAAGATAACACTGCATTTACATAATGCAGAGCCTTATGCACTATGAAGAAGACTGTTGTGCTTACCTTGTTCGTTATCAATGGGGAACTTCCATAATTTTCCCTGATTTGTCCATAGGATCATTTTCTGGAAATAATTTGCAGGTGGGTGGGTCACAATGATTCTTAGTTCATTTTCCTTGAGATAATCCCACATTTTAAGTTCTGTACCGGTTTTATTAGTACTTTGATTGAATATTCCCAAAGGTTCACTTCCAAAGAGATCAACTGGCATTATTTCATGTCTAAAAAATAACAATACATGGCATTAGTGAGTGGGAAATGAATCAAATAAGTAAATGATTCATAAATAAGTAATAATACTATTTACCTTGCCTTCTGCTGAGATGGATCTCTTTGTGAAGGCCTTCTGGTTGGTATCCTGGACCTAGTCTCTGCTCTGTCCCTCGATCTAGACATTGCTGCTTGGATTTGCTGTGCACGGGACGTAACCGTGTTATCATTTCCAGGACTAGGGGTACGGTCTACATTCATTCCGGATATCAATTCACTAAAAAATATAATACATAAGTAAACAAAATAGTAATTAACAATATAATAAATTGAACAATTATGTAGCGCCATTTTCGAATTATACTAAATAAATTCATATATCAAATTCCAAAACTCACAATAAATGAATCAGTAACACATTTTCAATCTTTGATGACTTTTTTTTTTTTAAAGAGAAATATTTGTGTTTTTATTATTTACACAAATATTTCAATTTCATACTATTTCTGTGAGCTTAAGCGACTCATTATTACAAAAAGGTATAAAATTTTGGTAGAGTGGGTTCGAACTGAGAAACTCTGACTTAAGAGTCCGCGACACTAACCACGGAACCACAACCCGACCCCAATGTTGACAATAAACGGTAAATGGACTAATGATATTTGAACCAGCATACAAAATTTAAATTGCCGATAAACCAGGTAAAACTAATTTATTAGCAGACAATAATTTTTACACTTTAAAAATGGGTCTCCTAAGTGCGTTTTTGAAGGTAGACATAAATAATATTTATCTGCTAAAAATACAATGAAATTGTAGGTATGTCGTCCGACGTATACACACGGCAGTACTCTTCTGGGCAAGGTTGGTGCCTGCTAAATTGTGATAAACTTACCATAGTTTTCGGACCGTAAGACGCATTTTTAATAAGTAAAATGTAACTTTGTTTTAAAATCACTATAAATATTTTATTATAACTTAATTATAATGTCTACCGGTTTCAAAGCTAACTGCTTCTTTATCAAGACTGATTGATCAGTCTAGATAAAGAAGCAGTTAGCTTCGAAACCGGTAGACATTATAATTAAGTAATAATTAAAATATTTACAGTGATATTAAAACAAAGTTACATTTTAAATAAAATGGAAAATCACAAAGTTAATGCTTCAAATATAAATTATACTCTAAAAATTCAACAATAAATTGTGGTGCGTCTTATAGTCCAAAATATATATTAAAATCTTATGTCCTATTGATTGTAAAATACAGTGGGAATCAAAACATAATTTCAAATGGGAATAAAAAATATCAAATATATTTACCTCCAGTTCACAGGTGGAGTATTTTGTATGTCCATCACCTTGGATACTAAATCATTTTCAATGAGTTTGCCTTCATCACCCAGAGAGCCTGCAACTGCGGCTGCAGCCTTTACTAAATCACTATCTAACAAACAAATGTATTTTAATTAATTCATCAGCAGGTTCATCACACATTATATGAATTTTCTTCTACCCAATGGTGCATAGGGCACTGTATCGTAGCGACGCAGTGTGATCTTGGTCGTTAATTGCATGAAGGTACTTATTACAATAATACAAATATTACATTTGCCTCTTATTTTAAAGGCGAAAGATTTATTCGTATTGAAGGGAAACCAGAGACCTCCGTAGTGTAATGGTCAGCACGCTTGGCTACTGTTCTGGAGGTCCCGGGTTCGATTCCCAGGGGGGGTCAAATAAATATAAGTGATTTTTTCACTGTAATATTCATTCAATATTACCCTGGACTGGTACCTGAAGCGGAGGGCTGATCACCTTTCCTTCGTGTGTTAATGATCAAGACAACACTGCATTTATATGAAACAGTGCCCTATGCACCATTGGGGTGCGGATAAGGGTTTTATTATTTTTTATTATTCTTATTTTAGATTTTCGTCTTTTGGCCTGATAAACGAAATTGCCATTGCAATAATACAAACTTCAAATCTAAATTACCTGTTTTATCTTGAGTGGGTTGTTGCGATGGTCTACGACTTTTTAAACCTGTATTATCTATTACAAATTTTGTTTTTAGGTTATCGGTGGCCCTTTTTGCATTGTCTTCAACCATTGCTTTCAAGATATTTTGAATTCTTTCGGAAGCTGCATTAGCTTGTGGATCCTCGGTTTTATCTTTATTTATATCCGGCACATTTCCATCTTCAGGTGTATTTTTTCCGGATTCAGAGGAATACTGTTTATAAACGAATGATCTAATGCCCAATGTACGGCTAGAAATTATTCTGAAATTAAATGTTTGATGAATTTATTAAACTGTTGCACATATTTTGTTAAATCTTAATTTAAGAATATAAAATTAATATATGGTTTTCACAAATTTATACATCCAACTGTAAAATATGTAAAAATACCTTGTATTGAACATTTTGGAGCTTTTTAACAATACCATTATGAATATAATATAATACCAATTATCAAAAAGTAAATTTTATTATTGAAAACTAATATGAAATCGCTACACAAGCGAACTGCAAATAACCTAACTTTTAGTCAAATTTTTCATCTGTCAAATTCGTGTGTTCAATATCATAGACAAATATAAAGGTCCAGATACACATGTTCAGTACTAACACATTAGCATGCTATTATTGAGCAATTGCTACACTAAGTACCTTTTTTTTAAATTACCTAACGTCCAAGTGACTCTGAAATCTAGCTACAGCTTATGCAACACCGTTTATTATGTCCCTACTCAGGCTTCAACTTTATAAGTTTCATAGCCTATGCCTACTTGTGAGTGGATTTACTCTTTATGTTTAAAGTTACTATAATTTCATGTAATTCATGAGTGAAAATTCTAGGCAAAAACACTCGCTATCTCGCTAGAGGCATGAGTTTATACATTTCATTGATTCTAAGTTAGCAGTGAAATTACTTAGGTGTATGATTTTAATTCTTGATTTTACTCAGGTAGTGAATTTACTTGTTTATTCTTATATCTATGTACATACTTACATTGCGCCTAGGAAGGCAACATGCTTAACTTAATATTAGAAAGATAGAGTACACCAAGTACCTATGTGTGTATGTATTTTGCTAGAAATATGGGTGCTCATTTTGAGCATGCTCCAAAATTAAGAGTCGATTGATTTTCGGGCATACTGCTTGCATAGCGGGTAGAAGGGGGCGTGTTTTGAACACTTCTGAACAGGTTTGTTTATGAGTTATGAGCATGCTAGCATCAAGCAAGTTCGCAATAGGTTTTCATGCATGAATTTGCTCCAAAATGTCACGCTGGGAACCAACTTTTTGACAGTGCAATTAGACAATTGTTTCAAAGTAAAGTTATAATAATCTTTACTACGTAGTAAAAGCTTAAACTCCATATAGAATCCTAGCCCCGAAAAACAATTTTTTTGCTTACGTGTCTACGGCTATACTATAGTTTCGACAGGTAGGTACTTTTGATTGTTTTAATATTTTGTGTCTATGAATTAAATCAACCAATCAGGGAGAGCCACAGGTCAATCCCTTGATGTGTCAGTGATTTCATAAATTTCTTCGATTGTTCTGCGGTTCGTACACGTATTTTCCTGTCACCTACCTTCCGACAAGCAACGACGCCGGTACCGGCATAATTATTTTAAAAATGAAGTCTTTTATTATAGGATTTGTTTTCCTATTTTCACTGCTTCAACTTGGTTATGCCGATGATGTTTTGGATTTAACTGATTCGGACTTCTCAAGCAGAATGAGTGATCTCGACACTGCGCTGGTCATGTTTTATGCCCCATGGTAAGTTGTACTGTAAGTTTAGATTTTTTTATATTCGTTCTCAATGATCCATCATGTTTACGAGCGTACAGTAAACATTTAGAAATTGCAAGGTGCTAAATAATATTTTTTTTTTTAAATATCTAAAGTCGCTTGTCATTGTGTTCGAAATTCAAATAAAACAAAACGGCAATGCTTTAAGCCCCAATATACGATATCCCAATGTAATTTTCTTTAAACCCAGGTAACATCATACGCCGGTAATTATTTGTTTCTTAAAACGCCGCTTTTGTATAGAAAAAAATAAGTTTTTCTTCGAAAAAAATATATGTGGTTTTGAAGAGAAAAGAATTATTGGAATGTAAGGAGTTTAAAAAGAATGATAAAAATATTTTTTCAATATTTATTCTTTAAAAAAATCTAATTCAAAATACACTTAAGTCTCTTTTTATGCGATAGATACGTTCCACGGGGAGTCACATAAAATCAAAATCGCATAAAAAAAGACTTGAACTACGTATAAAACTGGGATGGGTTCCATTATTTTTAATAAACCACATAACTTCAAATCAATATGATAGAATGATAAAAAGTTTATAAAAAAATTATAAATACAAAAGCAGAAGAGCTTTTTCCTTAGTTAAATATCCACATATGGGAAATAGTTTTTGAGATGCATCTTCAATCCAAATTACAAGTGCTTTTTCTGTTTTTTTTTTTATAAAGTATCTCTTGAATACGATGTAAGATTTGAGCTTAACTTTACGCCAGTGACACAATCACAATTTAACGGTTGTAACCTGCACTAGTCTAAATTTAAGATTTTTTATGCAAATTCGCATAAAAAAAGACTTGAACCAACATACAAAAATAAGGAATAGGTTCCATTACATTTGAAAATCGCATTAAAAGATCCGCATAAAAACAGACCTAAGTGTATATATCGCTCACTCCTTTCAACAATGTCATAAATCAAAAAACTTTTGATCAAAACTTAAAACTTAAACTTAAAACAAAAATTTTTCAGGAGATCGTTTTTAAAGTTTAAAAAAATAATGAAATGTATTGAAAATAAATATCAAGCCACTTATTGAACTTTTTACTGTGCTACACATCTTTTTAGGTAAAACCTGAATGTTTTTTCTCCATTTGAAAAATATTAAGTATATTTAAAAAAAATCATTAAACAATAACTTTTCTTCAAAATGCAAATACAACACTTTCTGCCCTGTAGCGGGTAAATATTAAGCTAAAAATATGCCGCTTTTGCTGGGATATAGTCCATTTTCTGGGCATTCCGAAAACATGCACAACTGAAAATTGACGATTTTTGATATACGACGTTCTTGAAAGGAGTGAGTGATATTTGATCGTCATACTAACTGATATCAACAGGAGAAGGAAAAATTGCGCTGCATTTTCATGTATTTAAGAGTGCACAACATGCACAATTGAAAATTGACGATTTTTAAAATATGTTATACTTGAAAGGAGTTAGCGCTATATAAAAAAAAATGTGCGCAGAGATGACGACCGGCTTTTAGTGCTGCCGATCACATACTGATAACGAGCTCCCCCTTAAGAAGATGGTTTATCACATAGTGTAAAATTTTAGGTGCGGTCATTGCAAAAGACTTAAGCCAGAGTATTCTAAAGCTGCTGAACTCCTTAAGAACGATGATCCAGAAATTGCTCTAGTTAAAGTTGATTGCACGGAAGGAGGAAAGGATACTTGTGGAAAGTATTCCGTGACTGGTTACCCCACACTCAAGATCTTCCGCCAAGGAGAAATTTCTAGAGATTACAGTGGTCCCCGTGAAGCAGGTATGAATAACTCATTGCTTATGCATTTTTTGACATCTCAGCATAGATGAAGAAGAATATGTAAGTCTGCATTTATTTATTTAAACTTCATGTACAGAAAATAAATTAGTACATTGGCGGGCTTATCGCTAAAAAGCAATATCCTCCAACCAACCAAAAACATACTAGTGATATTGATCAAAATGTTTGATACCATATATAGCTGTTTGCAATCAGAGGGTAGATAGTACTTGAACATTTAAAAAAAAAAATCCTAAAAAATCCTAAATCCTAAAAGATGATGATAAGAAGGGCAAAGGAAAAAGGGAGTTTAAGGAAGGAGGTAGAGGGAAAAACTAAGGGAGGAGGTTTGATGGACATTTAGGATTCTAATGATAAATAGTAATGTCTCAGACATTTCTTAAAAGTTATTAGAGAGGGTGCATTTTTTACAAGGAGAGGTAATTCATTCCATAGTCTGGCCACTTGGACAAAGAAGGAATTACTGAAGATGATGTGTTATGGCGAGGAATGGAAAGTGTTCTTTCTTGGGAAGAACGAAACGATAGGCCATGATCTGAGAGGTATTTAAATTTATCAGCCAGATATTTAGGTGCGTTGGGGTTGTGAAGAACATTATAAAGTAGGTAGAGAGATTGAAAATTTATGCACAAGTTTATAATTTATTTTACAAGGCTTGCAACCGTCATAGGCTGGTTTGAGTGATCACTTTACACACATGTAACATTCACCAATTCTACCTATGATTGACGACCACACTACTCAATTTTCGGAATGCAGTATTTTTGTTACTGAATAAGTAGATCAATCTTATCGTTTCCGTACGCATTTACACATGGAATTGTGTACCATGTGACACATCAGTTAGTTTATGAACAAAACAATAATATAATATAAACAATCTTGGGGTTCCGAAAATTGAGTAGCGTGGTTGTCAATCATGGGTAGAATTGGTGAATGTTACATGTGTGTATGATGGTCGTAAGCCCTGTAAATGCCCAGACTTCCATATTTTTCTTAATCTATGTTGGATGTCAAAAAAGTATAAAATAACTCCTAAGCAGAGATAATCCAGATCTGGACACACAATTATGTAAATAAATTAACTGGTCAAATTATAAGCTTAGATTGAAATTGAAAATTATGTTTTCTAGCGTTTCTCAAGTATGTGAATATAATCTAGGATTCGGACCTTACATACAAATGATTTCTGCCTAGTAAAAGCTTTCCCCATCCCAACATAAATGTGTTTAGTGAACTCTGGCACACTGTGTTTAGAGTTTTAATTTCTTATCAAATAAAATTTGTCCGCCTCCGTAGTGTAATGGTCAGCACGCTCGGCTACCGTTCTGGAGGACCCGGGTTCGATTCCCAGGGGGGGTAAGAATAAATATGAGTGATTTTTTCACTGTAATATTTATTCAATATTACCCCAGACTGGTACTTGAAGCGGAGGGCTGATCACCTTTCCTTCATGTGTAAACGATCAAGATAACTTCAACGATCAAGATAACACTGCGTTTATATGACGCAGTGCCCTATGCACCATTGGGGTGCGGATAAGGGTTTTATTATTATTTTTTATTATAAAATAAAATAAATTAAATATATGATTTGTTGAATTATTACAGCTGGAATTGTAAAATATATGAGAGCCCAAGTCGGTCCCAGCTCCACTGTCCTCAATAGCCAGGCTGACTTGGACAAGTTCCTCTCTAAGGACGATGTGGCCGTGGTCGGTTTCTTCGAAGTGGAGTCCGACCTGAAGGGTGCCTTTGTTTCTCTCGCTGATAAACTGAGGGAAAAGGTCCGGTTCGGTCACTCTACAAACTCAGCCGTGCTGAAGGCGCAAGGACAGACGTAAGTTTCCATTCTATTTTCAACTAAATTAATTATAATGTTACTGCGTTATACCGCTTACCAAGAATTTTCTAGTCTTAGAAAAGTCTATTGGTTTAGAGAGGCGCTTGGCTCTTCACTTTAAACCACAACCGTAACAATATTTACGGTCATACTTACACCTACACAAAATATTAATCATATGCGTGTTTTTTGTTAGAGTTATCAAACATGAACGCAATTAATTAAATTCTTTAATTGATACGACAGTCACTACGTGGTTAAAATCTATTTATACATAAACAACTATCTATACATAAACAACAATCATGTAGAAATCATAAAAATTATCAAAATGATGAGTCATAAATTACTATATTTTCAAACAGTGGATATTCATAATAATAAAAATAATAATAAACCCATAATTAACAATATGTTAATGACTAAAGCCTGTCTCACGCCTATTCTCTTTACTCCCCCACTGATAAAAAAATAAAAAATAAAAATAAGAAACAGCTTCTATTCCTCTTCACCCTTCAATGTCCCAAAGACACAACTCTAAAATTTACACTTAGCTTCACATATCGCTCACTCCTTTCAAGAACGTCATAAATCAAAAAACTTGATTTTTCAGGAGAACGTTTTTAAAGTTTAAAAATATAATACAATGTATTAAAAATAAATATCAAGCCACTTATTGAACTTTTTACTGTGCAACAGATCTTTTAAGGTAAAACCTGAAGGTTTTTTCTCCATTTGAAAAATATTCAGCATATTAAAAAAAATGATCAAACAATACCTTTTCTTCAAAATGCAAAAACAACACTTTCTGCCCTGTAGCGGGTAAATATTAAGTTAAAAATATGCCGCTTTTGCTGGGATATAGTACATTTTTTGGGCATTTCGAAAACATGCACAACTGAAAATTGACGATTTTTGATTTATGACGTTCTTGAAAGGAGTGAGCGATATGGTGTTTGAGAATGATTCGGAATGCATCGAAACACGTGTCACAATATATTTTTAAAAATTATGGTATTTACCAATTGAAACATAAATTAAAAATTAATTTCTTCCTGATAAATATATTTTTTTTGTATGAGAAATGACTTCCGAGCAATCGGCAGATAATTATGAAACACAGTTATAGGTGTTTTTTTATTAATATTTTACTACACAATATACATATATATACATAGTAGTATTAGTTGAAAGTCATTGCTGTGTTTGATTCAATGAGAAAGTTAGGACTTTAAAAAAAATATATATATTAAAGGAATAACTCGCAAAGCTTTAACTTGTCATTTATTGATTTATCAACTATTTTTAAAGGATTCGTAAGTCATATTTATTACTTATATTTATGATTTGATTTATTTCTTGTCCCTGGGTGATGTGTAGGATTTACATAGAAACAAAATGTGTATAAAGAAGTCTTATGGCTTTAGTTGGATTTATTAAAAAATTTTAATGTTTAAATTCGCCTGACGCTATTAAACATTAGACATTACTTCTTTAGTTAGATGTTTATGTATTATCTCTTGTTGTTAACTTAAATTACTTCATGATTCATGAACATAATTTTACGCTTAAATAAATAAAATATGTTTTCTTTACAGTGACGCCATTGTTCTCTTCAGACCTAAACATTTGTCTAATAAATTTGAAGATGATTCAGTTATTTACTCAGGATCCGCTGACTCAGTAGATATCAACAAGTTCATCACTAGTAATTAGTAAGTATTATAGACAACACTTACCTCTGATAGTTTTTTATTAAAATTGAAAGTGCTTTCTTTTCAACTCTTTGTTGTGTTTAATACAGCTACTGATTATAATTGTCTGGAACATTACTTTGAAAACCAAACTCTGATTTTGAAACATTTACTTTTACTTATTTTATAAATAACTTTTAGTTCTTCAGTGTTTCTTATGTGTATTATTATTATTGTTGTTGTTGGCTTTTAACAAAAATCAAATAAAGCATTTAAATTACTATGTATAGTATATATCTTAACCTTTCCGGGAGTACAAAAATTGTGGTCCGACTTTCTCTGGGGAGCGGGTTCTTTTTACATGAAAAAAAAAATTTTTTTCATTAAATCGATGTATTATGAAGATAAAAATTATGTTAAAATATTTTTTTTTTAAAATACCTATTTGAAATATTTTTCAATTATGACAAAAATTACACACAAATATCCACAGATGTCATTGCTGACAGTCGGACTTCGACGTTCATTAACGTAACGTCCATACTCCTTTTAGGAAAATTTGCACTGAAGTTCATTTACGTCCATACTCCCAGACTGGTTAAAAGCAAAGCCTCTCTAAATATTTATGCCATTTATGAGATGCATTTTTTTAAATGAATTTTTTTAATAATAATTTAAAAAAAAAACCTTTTTTATTCTAGTCATGGTTTGGTGGGACATCGTGTGAGAGACAATGTAGCTGAATTCAAGAAACCATTAGTAATCGCTTATTACAGTGTAGACTACGTCAAAAATGCCAAAGGAACAAATTACTGGAGGAACAGAATTTTAAAGGTATATATTTTAAATGATGTGTTTATTAAACTCTTATAAGTTGTTTTTTCTTATTTTGTCACACTACTGTCTATTTTATAAAATGATTCAAAGTTCACAATTGTGTTCCTTCCATAAAATGGGTAGGTGTACCCAATATTTTAAATCATAAGGCAGAAATACTTAAATGTTTTGATGTTGTCTTCAGGTTGCCAAGGAGTTTTCTGATGATTTTACTTTTGCTATCAGCTCTAAGGATGACTTCACTCAGGAGCTGAATGAGTTTGGTATGGACTATGTTAAGGGCGATAAGCCAGTAGTCCTCGCATACAATGCCGCCGAACAGAAGTTTATTATGTCTGAGGAATTTAGGTATTTAATATCATTTGATTCATTTATAGTACTTTCATAGAGATGCAGAGAATATCAGAGTCTAGGCTCAACTCGAGATCTAATTTTTATATGTTGTGCATACACTGTGTTGTGCAAGCGGGCTTCCTATTGGGCATCAGCTCCTCTGTTTGGCGTTACATTATACTGCAATATATATATTTTTTTAAGTCTAACTAAAAAAATATTACCTTTATAAAGTTGCTACCAATCGCAAACGAATAGAGAATAATATAAAATCATTCTTTAACATTCATAAATTGAAGTAACTTAAAATTTGATTTTCTTCTGTTGTTAATCATGAACAAAATGTATTAACAAAAAATTATATTTATTTCAGCATTGAAAACTTCCAGTCCTTCTTGAATAAGCTTTCAAACGATGATCTGACCCCGTATATCAAATCGGAGCCGATCCCCGATTCGAATGATGGACCAGTGAAAGTTGCTGTCGGAAAGAACTTTAATGAAATAGTATTTGAAAACGGTAAAGATACGCTCATTGAGTTTTACGCCCCGTGGTGCGGCCATTGCAAGAAGCTGACACCTATCTATGATGAGCTCGGAGAAAAGGTATGTCATTCTAAATCGTGATTCTTGCCAATTTGTAAGGTCTAAATGGCTCTAATTTATATTTGAGGCACTAATTTTATAGATTTTTATTTTTTATAAATAATAGAATCATGATATTTGTATACAACAATCAGTTTCTCAATCAACTTCTCTTGATTTATTGATTGATTGATTTTTGCTGAACAATAACCTGAACCGGATTTCTTTAGGAATGGTCTTAAGAGTTTGAGGGCATCCAGACAGTAAATATGCAGAAACTGTTAAAAAAATCAGCAGATATTAAGAGATTAGTGTACCCAATTTGAGATTAGTGTCCGCCTCCGTAGTGTAATGGTCACCACCCTCGACTACTGTACTGAAGATCCTGGGTTTGATACCCAGGGGGGTTAATATTTCTGGTCTAATATAAATTTAATATTACCCTGAACTGGTACCCGAAGCAGAGGGCTGATCACCTTTCCTTCCAATCAAGATAATACTGTGTTTATATGATGCAGTGCCATATGCACCATCGGGTGCAGATAAGGGTTTGAAATAAATTAAAGAACCCGATTTATAATTTTATGTGTTCAAATTGTATATCATAGTTTTTTCCCACTTTCTGACAGATGAAAAATGAGGATGTAGAGATTGTGAAGATAGACGCTTCTAATAATGACGTTCCTCCCACATTCCAAGTTCGCGGATTCCCAACCCTTTATTGGGCGCCCAAAGACAGCAAGGATAGTCCAGTGTCATACGAGGTATGTATATATTTTATTATGAGTAACTATATACAACTCAACACGGCAAGACTGTTGCTCAATAGTAAAATAATGGCACAAATGTAAAATTTCTAGATGGGTCGTATATTATTATTTCGTACCAAAAGCAAAAACAGGACTCATAAATCCGTGACGCCTGAAAATCTTTTGGTCGGTACAGAATTCGAAATACATCTTCTTTAAAAACCTGTTCTATTTCTAACATAAGAGAAATTAAATGATATTGACTCGTTTTGGTATAATTTTTTTAATGAGAAAAGTAACAAGAGTTCACTATGTATCCAATAATTCTAATTCATAGTAACATTTTTTAAATGCCATGTGTTTGTTTCAGGGTGGTCGAGAATTGGACGATTTTATCAAATACATTGCGAAACACGCAACTGCCGAGTTGAAAGGCTGGGATAGAAAGGGAAATGTGAAGAAGGTTGAACTTTAGAGTTTCATTAGTTGTCAGTAACATTTACTACAACAATGTACTTGTTCTCAAAGTAGTTGTATGAATGATTTAGGAGGTGAGTGTCCTAGTTCCGGTTGTCAATTTTTTCAGTTACAAATACTGTGTGAAAAGATCTTATGGATTACTTTTTTTATTTCTAAATAAATATTTTTTTATAAATTTAAAATGTGTTTTATTTTTCTGGAAATATTTTTAACCTGCGTATTGTATTTGCAATTATTTCACCAAAGCTGGCACATATTATATTTGCAAACAAGTAGCGCTCGTCGGTTGCTACTAGTGGATACATTCATGCACTCTAGGTAAGCAACGATCTTTTTTCAATGGATCCAACAATGAACACTTCGCTAACATCATATCCATTTTAATCTTTCCATCCCTGGAAAACATTCTTTCCAAACATACAAAATCATCTACTCCATTTACTAATATTTTACATCCAGATCTACATTCATCTTTCAAAAACCATGACTTTGAATTTGTTAACATAGATTTGTGCACACATTATACAGTTTGGAACTAGCTGTCGCAGGCTTTCTCTACATTGGCAAGAAGCGCAGCATCATCAGCATACAAAAGGCAACAGACAGTCAAATTGATAATTTTAACTCCAATATATTTAAACCTTTCAGTTCTTAAATAGAGTAAACAGCAATGGTGAAATTACACATCCCTGCTTAACACCTATAGACCAAGATGAAAATAAACCACTTACCTAAAGGTGGGGACTGACCGGAGCATTTCGTTGTATCGTAACATTTACGGCGAGCATCTGACTTTGGATGGAACACTCGGAATGTGTGGGGAGCAGCTCGGCTCGCTGTATTGACTACAAATGCTTGCATCGTAACGTAGCACGTTACGACGGAATGACTTCGGTCAGTCCCCACCTTAATGTATGCAGTGCTGTCCATATACAAGGGTTAAACAATCCATTTAACAACGGTTAAATGGATTGTTCATTGCTTACTTCATACTCGAATAATACCTTCCATAGTAATAAACGTACATAATATTTGAGAAATTTAGCTATTGTGTCTACCGTTATTTTTCTCAATATTGAATGCGACCATGACCACAATAAGGTTGGGAATCCTTAGTCTACAGATATTTTTTAAAATCTTTAGTTCTGGAAATAGGACAAAAAATATACAGTAATTAATTGAAGATTGGAGTTGATTCTGTATTTAAAAAAAAAGTCAAGTGAGAAAAGACGTTCCGTCAATTGGATGCAAAGAATAAGTATAGAATTCAAGGAATTGTCAATCATAAACTTAACACATTCTGATTTAAAAAGAAGTAGTAAAATATTTAATAAATTACATACCTACCTATTTATGCTTCTTATGTTTTTAAATTCGTAACCATGGCTACATCTTTTCAAACATTGCGTTTACAGGAGTGTTATTGCTAAAGTAAAACCGTACCATAAGCACTATTATTGATATTAAAATAAACTGTTTTCTTGTGCAACTACAAAGAGAATTGCTTTTGGATATCTGCAAGATAAAGCAGCCACTGGCAATGAATTTCCTCAAGAGCTTCTCATCCCCATTAAGGTACAAAAAAAACCAAGATCCGAAATGCATTTTAATAAAAATAATCATTATTTTGCATGAAAGTGCGATAACGCCATGTTCATTAATATTTCAACTATGAAAGACAAAGAAAAATATGAAAGATATGTGAGACAAGAACAGATCAACAAGAAAGAACAATGATTTGTTCGTTGATACGAGGCAAATGTAGTTGAAAATTGAAACTAAGAAATATTTAACATGAACTTTAAGTCTAAGTTTTACAATGTTTCTTTTTTTAACCCTTATCTTTACTCAATGGTGCATAGGGCGCTTCATCATATTGATGTAATGTTATCTTGGTCCTTAAAACACGAAGGCAAGGTGATCAGTCCTTTGCTTCAAGTACCAATGCAGGATGATATTAAATAAATATTATAGTGAAAAATCTTGAAATTAATTTTGACACATGACATTAGTAAAACGTATTTTGCACCCCCTTAGGGTGGCCGGAACATTGGTAGAAGGTATACAGATTCTTAAAACTCTTATCCGCACCTCAAAGGTGCACAGAGCACTGCATCATATAAACGCAGTGTAATCTTGATTGTTAACACATGAAGGAAAGGTGATCAACCCTCTGCTTCAGGTACCAGTCCAGGGTAATATTGAATAAATATTAGAGTGAAAAAATTACTTTTATTTACCCCCCCTGGGAATCGAACTCGGGACCTCCAGAATGGTAGCCGAGCGTGCTGACCATTATTAAACTATGAAGGCGGACAAAATACAGATTAATTTTCCTTGTTATTAAAATTATTTCATTTTATTTTTTATCAGACACTGGGTTATTCACCCTACAAGTGATAAGTCAACTTGTTTCATTTCAACTTGAGATGAAATATGTATTGCTTTTTTTATATGAAGGAAGTCTGAGCATCCCAAAGCTTGTGACCTGGCTTTGGCTGGCTTAAGCAATCACTTCATATATTTGTGTAACGTTCACCATTCTGTCCATTATTAAACATCCATATTGCATTATTTTTTTTTAAACTTGTATCTCTTTCACGTCTGGGTAACATTTCAATAGACTTGGAGTTCATGATGGAGTTCAATGGGCAGAATGGTGAACGTTACAGACATCCATCTGCTTTAATATAAAAAAAATATATTGAAAAAACAATAGATATTTCATCTCATATATAGAGACAGATAGATAAGTTGAGACACCTATAATATTAAAATAATTTCTTTTGTAATATTTATTTTCAAGTTAAGAACTCTACTTGCTTCTTCCTAAAAACAGTAATATATTTTTATATCTAATTAAAATACAACTGAAATATGTAATTATGTACAAAAAAAACTATATTTTTAGGAGGAAATATAATCATTATTCTTCTCAGAGGCATCTCGTAGATGCAGAAGCATCACATGAAAATGATACCGAAGACGAAGTAAGTGAAAAAAGTAATAATGGAAAAATATCCAAATCTGAATTTAAAATGGAAAAGCTTTCACCAAACTCAATAGACACTGACAACTCCTCAGAAAGAAGCAGTTCTCTAAATATACCTTTAAAGGAAAACATTTTAAAATCCAAACCATCGATTGACTCTTTATCTGAAATTATTGATGAAGAAAATAATAGTAAAGCATTAAAATTAAAAAAGACCATCGTTATTGATTCAAGTGTTAATGACACCTCAATAAGTAATTTGGAAGAAATTGAAAGTAAGTCAGCATCTCTCGACAATTCAGCACATAATATGAATGATAATGATGAATCTAGTTCAAAAAGTTCCTCAAGAAATAAAGATAAAGATACGAACCGTGACAACAAATTGAATATTGAGGACAACTTACCTCTCGAAATTGTGGAAGAAATAGAATTGAAGCCTTTAAAGAAGCGAGAGAGAAAAAAACATAAACCATCATTCACAATAATAGGTGAGACATATATTATTTACTGATTTTATTTTATTTTACTGTCCGCCTCCGTAGTGTAATGGTCAGCACGCTCGGCTACCGTTCTGGAGGTCCCGGGTTCGATTCCCAAGGGGGGTAAAATAAATATAAGTGATTTTTTCACTCTAATATTCATTCAATATTACCCTGGACTGGTACCTGAAGCGGAGGGCTGATCACCTTTCCTTCATGTGTAAACAATCAAGATAACACTGCGTTTATGTGACGCAGTGCCCTATGCGCCATTGGGTGCGGATAAGGGTTTTACTATTATTATTTTCAGGAGTTTTTATTTATAAAATTTGTTTAAATAATATTAAAATGAGATGAAAGAAATCTAAATTTCTATTATAACTTAACAATACAATTTTATTTTAAGACTTACGAAAATTCGTTTATTTTTTCACCCTTTTTAATTTATTCAGTTTGCTATGTATTTTAATTAGTTTCATTTCAGGTGTACATATCATGAAAACTGATATTTTGAAAAATCATCCATTTCTAAATAACCCATTCATAAAAATATACATTGTTGATTATGAAAATGAAAAATGCCTTAATCTTGGAAAACATAATGATCTTTTGATATGCACAAAACCATTTGATTTTGTCAAACATAGGTAAGAAAATGTTTATAGATATTTTTTTATACAATAAGCATAATGTTTATTTGAATGTACGGTGAAGTAGTATTTTATAAAAGTGGTGCTACATAAATTATTAATTTTTTTTAGAACCATAGTACCTGAATGGAATGAGCTAATTTTATTCGAAGATAGAATAATTGGAGAAGCCAATAAAGTTTCCAGCATTATAATATTTTTTGAAATAACAGATTTACTAAACAATAATTTTAGTAAAGATGGTGAGTTGGTTTATTTGATTTAAATTATTTTCATTCATTTAAAGGTTATTTATAAGGATCTATATTTATTTTCCATATGGATTCCTCTACAAAGATTTTAATGTGCAATTGATTATTTATTTTAACAAAGTGATATATAAATTTAATATTTCAGATTATTAAGTTTATTATTTTTTAGTTGTGTTCTAAGAAATGTGTATCTTTAGCTAGAAATGCCTACAAAACTTTAAATTAAATGTAATAAAGAGAAACTAACTTCTACATGTAACAGTTTTTTATGATTGAAAAAATTCTAAATCCTAAAATGCGGAATGTTAAATATATTTCTTGATAAAAATCTAAGTTATTTAATGAGTTTTTATACTATTACGTGATACATGAACTGGTTATTTACATCACAAATAAAACAAATAAGTAATTATAGTGAGTAAGTAGCTATGAATGTTACAATGTTAACGCCAAAACCATTACTGAAAAGAGTGAATACAATATTAACTATGTATCTATTAATCGGTTTTGATTACTTATGTTTTACTATATAACCAGCTTGACTATTCGTTTTCAGATGTTAGAAAGCATCGAACAATTGCTTGGGCATTTCTTAAACCCTTTGGGAGTAACATAAAAAATGTTGCCAATAGAAAAATAAAACTCCAATTGTACGAAATATCAGAAGTAAATAACGACACTTCCTTACCAAAATCTTATTGGTCCTGGAAAGAAAACCAGAGGAAAGTTTATCCTGCTGTATTATATGTCGTGTTGAAAGCTGTTCAAATAAACCAGAAGCAAGATTATATTCAAAATATTAAATTTAAAATTTTTAATAGTGAACAAAACAAAGAACAAGCTATTAAAGATGTGAGAAATACCAATTCTCTTACAAAAACAGTGAATTACAATATGAGAGAAAAAGGACAACAATTTCAAACACCTAACCGAATAGTAAAATATTTAAAGAGTAAAGAGAAAGGAGCATTTATAATTAAATTCAGTAATTGTGGGAAATATTTGGCCTATTCGACGAGTGATGAAGAAAATGTTGTAATATTTATTTATAAGGTAAATTATTTTAATTGTGTTATGAATAAAATTAAAAAGAGGTCAATAAACAATATATGTATGTTGTTAACTTACCACATTGTGTGGAAATTACTCAATAAGTACCTATTGACAATTTCATTTGAAAAATGTCTACCTTTGCTTAACCCAAATTCTGTATCTTTGTTGATGGCATTATGTTGTTTACAGTACCTTATTTATTTTTAAAGTTGGTTGCAAAACCAAACAGAAAAATGATGAACACAAAGAATTGAAATTCCCTGAATCGTGAATACATATTGTGTGAAGCAATAAACCTTATCTGACGTAGTAAAAAATAAAATAAAAACATTGAAATATATTATTGTCACTAAACTAATTGTAATGAATGTTTACCAAATAATTTAACAGAAAAAATATTGTCTCATTTATTTTATTCTCATAATTCTTAACATTATGAATTTTGCATTTACAAAATATTTTTGTTGTTGTTAATATCATGATTTAATTAGATTCTCTACGTTCATGGTTTCATTATCTGCCTATAATATTTTAGCAGTTTCTTTTTTTTTTTAAATTAGAGACTTAAGGAACTGGTAACTTTTTTCAATGTCACCATTATTGCTGTTTCGATATATTGTAATTTCCCAAAATGCATGATTTGTTGCTTTGATTCGTACGCAGTCTCACAGGGTGTTTGATGTCATTACAGTATGTGCTAGGATAAAATTATTTACGTGTTAAGATGATCTCTTTTATTATATTTTATTTAGATCTGGAACTTATTGGAATGTATCTCCCGTTGGGTCTTACTATAAATACTACGAATTAAAGTACAAGTTTGTTTCAGGTACCCCAATTTACACAAGAAGCTCAACTGGTTCATCACAAAAACTTTGTTTACGACATTTGCTGGAGTGCCTCTAGCGATATCTTACTGACTGCTTCAGCCGACTTGACTGTGTGTGTGTGGGACCTGAGTGATAAGAAAGGAAAACTTTTGCAGCAGTTAGTGCATCCTGCTTTCGTATATTCGTCACAGTTTTGTCTCCTTGATGGAACTATTGTAACTGGGTGTTACGATAAGACAATTCGGATTTGGCTAAATATCGATGACATATATGGTCTAAATCAGGAACTTTTAGGTCATGAAGGATTCATCAACTCAATTTGTTTTGGATATAAAAGTAAAGTTTTCTATTCAGGAGACAGCACGGGAATGATTATCAAATGGAATAATGATAAACAAAATTGGTTTAAAATTTTGTAAGTCTTATTAATACCATCTATGAAATTTTATATGATAATATTCATTCGCCAACCTTCATTTAGTCACACATAGAGATTACATATTAATTTCGCACTTCACTAAGGATATCAGTAAATAAATCTAAACCAAATTGTCACACCATGATACGGTGTAGTTTGAATAAACGCTTTACTGACAATTTTTAATAACATTTTAATTTTTTTGACTACATGAAGGTGAAGCCAAAATAAAATATTTAAAATTTTGCAATGTATCAGGGAACGAATTATTGAATAGAAATATATATTTACAGGACTATTAAAATAAGCGAAATAAGGAACCATATCATTAATGATCTTGTCATGTTTCCTGACAGCCGACGTTTACTTGTAGTATTAAGGAATACCATGTCATGGGTTTTGGATGTCGCTACATCAACTTCACTTCTTTGTTTAAAGGATGGATTTGAGTATATGTGAGTATGAATTGTGCATAAAAATGCTAACCACTTATTACAGATTAGTATTGGAAGAACTAGTGTATTTTCTGATCACCATTGATTCTCTTCATATTATAGGAAAAGATCTCGCTCTATGCCAGGATTCCACCCATACCAAAGCAAATGTTCACCTATCAAAGGACCTATCACCAGGTTCAAATCCAGGCACAAAGCAATTATTTTTTTTTGTAATGTGATGAATTCGTATACAGTGAAACCTCTATCTATCGTTCCTCGAATAATCGTTTTCCCGGATGTGTCGTTTAATTCTTCTATCCCGAATTCATTTCATACAAGATAGATCGCATCGATCGTTTCTATCTACCATTTTACCGCATTCATCGTTTGAATCACGCTGCACATTTGACATATTTTGTCTGTTTTTTTTTACATTCTTCTCAATTTTGTTACAATCGATGACAATATTCCAACGTGTGGGAAAGAAACTATAAAAAAAACTTGTGTGACTTAAAGTTGACAGATACGGCAGAGATCGATACTGATGAAGAGGAGCTGCTGCCTGTATTTTTATTTTCAGAAGTATGCACACTCTTTTAAAAATTAAAAGCTTTCTACTACGCACATTCAATAACTGATGCCACGAAAAATTATATTTGCAAAGCCCAAAATATACTGTTGATTTACGGAAATAAAACAGTCAATAAACAAATGTCCATCAAAGATTTTTTACAATGCAAGAATTTTAATATTTTTTTGGTTCTGTTAAATAAATACATTTATTTGCATCTAAAATTTGTATTCTGCTTAGAATTTTAACCTAACCATTGTTATGCAGATTGGGAGGACGGTATCTTTACTCGATTGTATCTTCTTGTGTATTGACTTCTTAATCCCCCATTCATTGTTTTCCCGCATTCATGGTTTATTTTAATAGGTCCCTTTAGAAACGATAGATAGAGGTTGCACTGTAATTTTTTTGTTTTCATATTTTTCTATTTTCATTTGTTAGATCTCTTAACACATTATTTACGGGAAACGCTTAAGAGCGTATTTTACATAATGTTAGTAGAGAGCGAAAGACGCTTATGTAAGCATTATATTTGCTCACTTTTCGTAGAGCGTAAGAGACACCAAAAAATATTGTACAGATCGGAATTGGGTTTGCGGTTACTTGTGATTAGCATACTGAGGGTCAGGCGGCAGACTGTCTGAGTATAATTAGACAACAATGTGTTAATATGTATAAATATATATTTTTATTTATTTTATTTTATTTTAGATATCAACTACGAGGATCTATATCATCTTGTGGATCATTAATTTTCATCGGAAACTGTGTGTGGTCTGGATCAACAGGAAAACTAATGGCAATTTACAATCCGACTTCATTTCATCATCACACAATAACTGGACTCCATATTCATCCACAGTACAATATAATTGCAATAGGATGTGGATTTATCAAATCTTCTGTACTTGTATGTGATTTCCTGCACAATTTTATAGACCCGAATATGAACATGGAAATATTTACAGTTTCACCAAACAGTAATAAGAAAGAAAATATTCTTCCCAGTGTAAGGAAGAAAGAAATCGATTCCGACAAAAGAAAATTGGAAGAAACTGTACCAGCCCTTAAACGATTTAAGTTTAAAAAAATACCGAGCAGTTCAAGTATGAATAAGGGACTCGTGGAAAGGATTCACGGTTCCAAGTTATGGAGTTTAATAACCAAAATGGATGATGTACTTTTGATTGCCCGTAAAGGTCGAGAATATGCAGAGAAAAAATCGAATGCTTTGAATGTCATTAAAGTGCCTCAAAATATGGATCACAATAAACGACAACGGTTTAAAATAACACAGAGCAGCAGTGATACTACAATATCTGTAGATTTGTCACATTTTAATCAAATATTTCAATTGAGAGCCGACATTCACAAATCGCCAGAAGAAAAATCTCAAAATAATGACAGCGAATGTACTTATACAATTGAAAAAAATAAAGAAGTAAAAGATGATTCGTCAACTTTGAGTCAGGCAGAATCATTAGAGGATGATTTACAAACTTACACTCTTTCAAATGCTATTAGTTAATGAAAAATAATTTTCATGAAATAAAATAGTACAAATATTTTTTATTGATCTTATTGAATCTAGCAGACAAGTTTTTTGAGAAGGGAATATGAAAGTCTGTGTATTTACAGGAGCTACAATTTGTCATTGGTTGGCTAAAGTAATCTCTGTAAATATTTTGTTACATTAACCATTGAATTAACAACCATATTATTTATCATCGCCATACCATAACATTCTTTGGTTATTTCCTTTTAATAACATTCCTTTTCTATAACGGTCATAACATTCCTTTTCTGTCTAGGCTCCAAAACTGTGGAACGAATTACTAACATATCACTCCTTCCTTTTCTGGGATCATATCTCTTCCTCAACTCTTTACCTGATCCAACTTCCTATACCTTACTTATTCTATGTTTAAATTTAAGTCATAAAATAATTAAAATATTCTTATTGGAATTTCTCATGTTATATTGAATTTCCACAAGCAAACAAATCATTCACATTATGTAGTCTGTCTTTGGTTGATTGAAAGATATTGTTTCATATCAAAAATACCTATTATTCAAGAAGTTTTGTAAACAAGAGAATTTTCCAGTATCTCAAATACTAATGATGTAAAGTCAAATTATTCTGCACCTAAGGAGTGTTTAAGGTTATTATTTTTAAATAAAAAAATTGATGATTTTCTGGTGTATTTATTTTCATTCATAACATGTCAGATATATTAATCTGGGATAATTTTAATAACACATTTGTTTTTATATTTAAGGTTAAGGCAAATACATTTTATTTTATTTCCAAAACACGGAGTATGTATCCATGTGTGTAAAGCTCGTAAATTTGATAACAGAGTGCACAATATAATATTGACTTGTTACTGTACCAGTAAAAATAACTGGATTTTAGTGTATACTGATTTTTCAATCTTCTAGGTGATTTCTAAATACTACATAATTTAACAATTTTTCATAATATGCGTAAGTATGTATATCTACATATATAATGCAATTAGAAAACAATTTTGAGTGGCATTATACAAGATAATTAGTGTAATAAACTATATATATGTATAGAACAGGATGCAAAAGAACTAGTTGGAATTTGACTACAAAAAATAATTCTAGGATGCCTTAATAATAATAATTTTGGATAATTTATATACCGCCATTTTCGCAAAATATTACTGAAGGGCGCTTAAAAGCCTTCCATGAAAATATGAATAAAGGCATTCCTATGAACACAAAACAATAAATGTCTGAACTATTACGAGATGTAAACTTTTATTATTATTAATTTAGATTATTATTTGAGCTTACTACATATAAAACTTATGCATGTCATATGAAAAGGTAGAGATTCAAAATGATCCTAGTGTATTAAAGTTTTGCTCTATTTTCGGTACATTTTGCTGCTTGCAAAACACCAACATTATTATCAGTCATGTTATTTATTGTTTCGGCATTCACTTTGTGGTAAGACATGATTAAATTATAAATAAAACACTTGTTTTTTTACCATTTGACTATTATATTTTTCAGTCTTCAAAAATTTAATACTCAAGTAGTAAAAAACAAATGTTTTATTTATAATTTATTATCAGTCAATGAAATATGGATACCGTATGGATACACATAGCAATTATTCATATAACACTATTTTTTAACATGTTAACACATTTCGGACAGGTGTTTTTGACGCTTGCGGACATCTGACGACAGGATTCGATATTTGTGTACATAAAGTTAAGACCTGAACAATGAGATTGGTACATAATATTCATATAAAAACATTAAATAATTCCTTTTTTTCTGACTTTGAAATGAGGCCAGCACAGAAGGTAAAAATACCCTTCTTGTCCTTAAGCATCAATTGACTGAACGGGTAAAAATACCTTTCCCATCTTAAGTGTATTAATAGATTCATATTTTAACTTGATCACTTCAAACTTATTGAAATTAAATATTTTATGAGCTAAATAATCTTTATACATTGAAAATGGCAACAAAGAGTGTACAGAAAAATTAATCATAATATATATGTTGTCATAAAGTTATATACAAATCACATGTTGTATTATGTTGTAAAAATAATAAAGTCTTAGTGAATAAGGCATGATTATGTAAACTCCAGATAGTTGAGAATCTACGGTTTTATCGGAATCTAGAAACAAATCTATAGAAAATACGATTTATTAAAAAAAATTTACTTCATATTATTTTTTTTCCATGCCTTGATCCAATCGATGATACGTTTCATATTTTCAATCATTTGTTCCTCAGTGTTGTTTAACAGCTCATGAACTATTTCTGGTTTATAGGACGATTGGGCTTCTTCTAAAATTGTTTGGAATATTTCACACTGAATATTTTCTTCTAATTTCTTCCCTGAATATCCTCTAAAAAGGTTTGAAAAATATTATTATTAAAAAAACTAGTATTAACCTGTGGAGCAGTACTAACATACCCGTATACAAGGCATAATTTCTTATGCAGTACTCTAAAAAAAATATTAACATGAAAATACTGACTACTTTTTTTTAAAAATATAATGTAAATATACAAAAAAATATTACACAATTAAAATATAGCTCTTACAATGTTTCAAAATTAATTTTGTCACATCGCATCTTGCAATGATTTGTTATTACAATGATTTCATATTTGGTATAGTTGAAATAAATTAACTCATATTAAAAAAGGAGATTATTAATGATTAATATGTAAAATACTACACACCTTTTTGTTACATAGAATTGTTTGGTATAATTTTGTGGGATATTAAAATTACCTTCATTCTGTAAGGTACATTATTTCTCAGTAATGGAAGAAATGATCAAAGAACATAACATTTCAAGACAGGTTAACTAAAGGTGTGTAATATTAGTTTTTTACTAACACCTTACTATAAGGCAAAACCCTGTTAAGTTACAAAGTAGCTATAAAACTACATTTAAAATGTTTATAAATAACTTATAATAAGGATTTATGAAAAAAAAGACATAAAACTTACCGTGCGATTAATCTGTCATATAAAATAGTATTATCAGTTCGCAATACAAATACAATGTCGAACCATCTCTCTGGGAAAAAATCACATCCGTGGTAATCCACAATATTTCCACCTTGGCTCATCATCGGTTCTAGATAATCCAGCAACTTAAACAAAATCAGATAAACAAATAGTTATGGTTAAAGTATTTTTTTCTACATTTATTCAGTTGTCTGATACCTTAATACAAATTAAAAAAATTCATAGAAATCTATAGTAAGTATGAAGTTATTCGAACCCCGCCCACTCCTTTCATCCTACAAGTATATAAGTTGATTCGTCTATAGGTCTAATTCTATTGCATGTTTAACCTCGGCTCGTAACGCATGTCTGTGTCGAAAACTTAAGTGAATGTTGGTCTTCGGGTCGACCAAAAATCGCATATGTTAGACATTTTGTGTAGTTTGAGTGAGTAAATGGTGTTATGGTGGTGAAGGGTGGTATTTTTTGCATGCTGTGTTAGTGATTGTCCTGACGAAGAGACGGGTACGTCTCGAAACCGGTAAACATAAAAATCTCGGTGAGTGGTTATATACTAATATTATTAACATTTTTGCAAAAAAAATAATAAATGAAATTATTATAACAGTATAGTTATATAATGGTCTCAAAATAAAAATAATTAGACGGCTATCAGTATTGATTTGATGCAGTTAGACTAAGTTTTTAAATTCAGTCACTTCACAAACTGTAATGATTTACACCTTCCTGAATAGCTAGAATATTGACTCTTGACTGTTTATATTCAAATCAATGCATAATATGGCTGAAGAATATTTGAAAAAGCTTGAATGAATTAGCTGATAAACATTTTACACTTGGGCAGCTGCTGCCATGATGAAGTTATCTTACCAGCGCAAAAAATCTGAAAGTGTACCTTCGCTGATGCGAATACTGCATTTTTACGTCATTATTAGCCATAGAAAGTTAAATATGATTTTATAAGTGTAGGAACTATTGGAAAATATTATTTTTGCTTATTAGTTTGTAGGTTCTCATCCACTCTGACCCTGATACACATCATCTGTTGCAACCAAGAAAATACATTTTTTTGAATAATGGGACACACCTTTTCCTCGTCTAATATGGAAGACTGATATTGCTTGTCATATTCTGTGAAGCATTTGTTGTCTTTAACTATGCTAGATATGTCTTGCCAAAGGAGACCGGTTTTCTTAGATAATTCTCGGCACAATCTAGTTTTTCCAACTCCCGGAGTACCTAGACAGAAGAAAAATTATTAACACATGCCATGCAATCAAACAGCGCGTTTTAACGAAACACAGTCATCAAGGTGAATTAGCAAATATGTCTTCAGATCTTGGATGAATTGAACTATTTTTAGTAAAATTGTATAAAAATATACATTTTAACAATCTTACCCGTGATCAAAATGTTAGGCCCTGGCATTGAGGAACTCATTTTATAGAATGCTTAAAATAATTTGAAAGCAAAAATATTTTGAAAATAAATTTCCTTCAAATTATGTGTTCTTTTTTTACTTAGGAGATCTACTCAATCGACAAATGTAGGAAAATTAATACCGTAATTTCTATTGGTTTTAAACTAAACTTTTTATTAATTATAATTCCAATTAGTGTAATCGACGAAACAATATTTCTTCTGTCATATAAAAATTGACAGTTCTATTATCGCGTCATGTGCATTTCGTTTGACGTTTGACCACCGCGCAAAAATTATATATGCAACCGCGGATCTGATGTGCGCCCATAGACAAACAACCATAGGTTTCAGCAACTACAATCAAGACAAAACAGAGTTGTATAATGTCACCATGGTTTAAAAAAAATCTATATGGGGACAATTGTATAAAAGAGATTGAACGTATGGGAATCGGAGGAAAAATGTCAAATATGTCTATTAGTTGCTTGCTGTACTGCCAGCGACCAGTGCGGAGGATTTGCAGCAAATAGAGTCAAGAATATTATACGATATTGATCTTTTAAATATGGAAAATGAGTTGGCAGTGAATAAAATCAAAACAAAGGTCATGGTATATGAAAGAGAGAAAGATGTAGCGGAATACAAGATCAACAAAGGTACATGATAAATGCCTGGAACAGGTGGAAGATTTTTACACCCAGGAAGAATATCAATGAAAAGTGGAAAGAGATATTTAAAAAAATGTGATTTGAATAAAGAGATTCAATCAAAATATGTCCATGAAATCTAAACTGACGGTTCGCAAGGAAGTGCTAGTACTGACACCGTATGGAAGCAAAATATGAAATTGGAATGAGATGGGAAAAGAAGAATGAAAGCATAGTAAACGCCATTGAAATACGATCCCCCAGACAAATGTGTAAAAAAATCATTGAATGACAAAATTAAAAAAAGAGATAGTACAAAGGAATGTAAAGCTGAACAACGGATACTTGAAAAGATCAAAAAACAAAATTTTAAGTGCAATGAACACGTGGAGCGTTTATTTGGGAAATGTGAACAGGCGAACAAAACGAGGATGGCGAAAAAACACTTGGTACGATCAGATCAATCAGAACCTAAAATCTGGTTGTGGCAAAATTCTGCGCAACCGGAGGGTGTGTATAACTAAATGTATGGATGTGACAGAAGCTAGGAGTGTATGTCAGGACAGAAAAGTGTGGCGTTTCATTCTCTCTGCCTACCGCTGCTGAGAAACAGCGTGATGGTAGTAGAAGCAGTAGTAGCAAAAATCCGTAATATGTAACTGGAATGTTTTGAATTACAACTTTTATTTTTACTATGTACTTAGTGCAGAATAAATGTTTTTATTTTACTTTTAACCCCATTTTACAAATTAGGTAGGATATTATAAATATTAGAAGTGAACGTAGCCATTATTGTTGCGCACGCACATTTCCGGATAGCGGATATGGTTGCACGAAATCCTCCTTCGTGTACAGCCATTTCTCGTCCATTCTCTTTGGGGCTTTTGCCGTGTGTGGATTGTTTAATTGTGCCGGTGCTCACAGGTAACGGCTCTGCATGCAATGGCTGTTGAATTTTATATTTTACTTAATCGAACGTTTTTAAAATCACAAACTGTCCATTAATGTTTCAATACTTACACAGAAATTAGTATTTCGTATCCGGCAGTAGTGGTCTTGTTATATTTAAATACCAGTGATAACCAATTAACTTGTACGATATGTGATTTTTTGTATAGATAATTAATTTTAAGTATCCTAGGATTTTGGAGTTTATTTGTTTCTTTTAAATAAGTAATTAAAACTAGTTATCGCAGTTTTGAATTACCCGGTTAAAAGTTTTTCGAGACATGTGCTTACGCGTCACCGGTGTCCGCGAAACACGTGGTGGATAACTTATAACGTGTCAAATAGTGCAATGAATATTGGAAAGTTGTAATTAGCTCGATTGACTTTTAAATAATGATTATTACTTGCAATCGAATCTGTTTCCACTAGTGAATATACGGTAATCTGACCAGTTACAGATATTTTCAATTTTCCGATATGGAAGTCCGCCATATTGTCCTGCCCTAGCACGACATCTTTGTAGTTGTAATGTCACCCACATTGTAATAAATGTTCGGAAGATGATCATTAATCGGGATATTGTCTTTTTTTCAGATCTATTACCATGGGCAAGGAAAAGATCCATATCAACATCGTCGTTATCGGACATGTCGACTCCGGCAAGTCCACCACCACCGGTCACTTGATCTACAAATGCGGAGGTATCGACAAGCGCACAATTGAAAAGTTCGAGAAGGAAGCCCAGGAAATGGGCAAAGGCTCCTTCAAATATGCCTGGGTTTTGGATAAGTTGAAGGCGGAGCGTGAACGTGGTATCACCATCGACATCGCCCTGTGGAAGTTCGAGACTGCCAGGTACTACGTCACAATCATCGACGCTCCCGGACACAGAGATTTCATCAAGAACATGATCACCGGAACCTCCCAGGCCGATTGCGCCGTGCTCATCGTCGCCGCCGGTACTGGTGAGTTCGAGGCCGGTATCTCCAAGAACGGCCAGACTCGCGAGCACGCGCTCCTCGCCTTCACCCTCGGAGTGAAGCAGCTCATCGTCGGAGTCAACAAGATGGACTCCACCGAGCCCCCGTACAGCGAGGCCAGGTACGAGGAAATCAAGAAGGAAGTGTCCTCCTACATCAAGAAGATCGGCTACAACCCCGCTGCCGTCGCCTTCGTGCCCATTTCCGGATGGCACGGAGACAACATGCTGGAGCCCTCTTCTAAGATGCCCTGGTTTAAGGGGTGGGCTGTGGACCGCAAGGAAGGCAAGGCTGAAGGCAAGTGCCTGATCGAGGCCCTGGACGCCATCCTGCCCCCTGCCCGCCCCACAGACAAGGCCCTGCGACTCCCCCTGCAGGACGTCTACAAGATTGGAGGTATCGGAACGGTACCAGTCGGCCGAGTGGAAACTGGAATCCTCAAGCCCGGCACCATCGTGGTGTTCGCTCCCGCTAACATCACCACTGAAGTCAAGTCTGTGGAGATGCACCACGAAGCCCTGCAGGAGGCCGTTCCCGGAGACAATGTGGGCTTCAACATCAAGAACGTCTCTGTCAAGGAGTTGCGTCGTGGCTACGTAGCCGGAGACACCAAGGTCAACCCGCCCAAGGGAGCCGCTGACTTCACTGCTCAGGTCATCGTACTCAACCACCCCGGACAGATCTCCAACGGATACACTCCCGTGCTGGATTGCCACACTGCTCACATTGCTTGCAAGTTCTCAGAGATCAAGGAAAAGGTGGATCGCCGTACCGGAAAGTCCACCGAAGACAACCCTAAAGCCATCAAGTCGGGAGATGCCGCCATCGTCATCTTGGTCCCCACCAAGCCCATGTGCGTGGAGTCCTTCCAGGAGTTCCCTCCCCTGGGTAGGTTCGCCGTGCGTGACATGAGACAGACCGTGGCCGTCGGAGTCATCAAGTCCGTTAACTTCAAGGACCCCAGCTCCGGCAAGGTGACCAAGGCGGCCGAAAAGGCCACCAAGGCCAAGAAGTAGCTAGGCCTGTTATCTGCTGTGCTACCATTTAAAATGCTTCTTAAACACTTTTCCCACCGAAAAGTGTTCCGCAGGAAAAAGGCTTTACTCATTCCTTACTATATTTTTCTACTTCAAATATTATTTTATTTTATGTAAGGTTTATATACATACGGAATTTGAGATATTTTTGTAACTACAATTTCGAAGTGTAAATTTCATAGTAATAAACGAGTAGCCAAGATTTATCCAACTTATTTCTTTTATTTCTATTCCATTTTATGTTAAATTATTACTCAGCTGCAGCGTATAAATGCAATTGTTTTTATTAAATGTTTTCAATATTGTGTTTGTAGAACTAGCAATTAGGAACTGAATATCTAATTAAAAATATGAGTATGATTTTTTTTATTTAAAAACAAAAATGTTTTGCCTTTTTATAATGCCTTGATAAGTGCCCAAGGAGAAGAAATGGTTTTGAAAATATATAATAAAAAACTGTCAAAAATGTTTTTATTTTTTTTCATTAGTAAAAGTAGATCACTAAACATAAAGACGATTTGCATTTACGCACTCCTTATTACCTGCATTATGGGAGGTTGTGCAACTGCTGCCTGCTGTGCTTTTATGATAAATGATTGTGAAATAATTTGATGACTCAGTACAGGCAGTTAGTCATCCAACTACAATTACTAGGAACCAGGAGGCAAGAATTTCTAAATGCGTTTTTTCAGAATTGTTCTTTTAATGGTTGAGACTGACTGGAGCATTTTGTCGTAACGTAACATCGCTTGTTGCGTAACGTGTTACGTTATGATGAAGTGGCTCCGGTCAGTCCCTGCTATAAGTTGCAGTACAATAAAAAAATAATAAACATTAAGGATGGAAACGTAATTCTACCAGTTCGGTCGATTGATGCTTAAGGACAGAAAGGGTATTTATGCCTTCTGCGCCGGACTCATTTCAAAGTCAGAAAATAAGGAATTACAATTTTAATGTTTTTATATGAATAATTTACACCAATTTCTTTGTTAAGGTCCTAACTATACCATACATACATAATTATCAAATCCCATCGCCAGCAGTCCTCAGGCGTAAAAAATACCCGTCTGAAATGTGTTAGCTATATGAGAGAGCGTGTGTTCTGGCTTAAAGGAGAATCATATATAGACAAATAAAAGGTTTTGTGTTTGTAAGTCTGTAATGTCATTTAATTCCAACTTGATTATTTAAAAACTTTTCATTGGCTCCGGTAAGTTGTGGTTTTTTGTTGTTGATGTTTGACTACAGAACTGGTGTAGCGTATTCAGTTCCTGCTGATTTAAAGATTGAGATAATTTTGTTTGGTCTATATTGTTAACATTTCATACTTAACTACTCCATCCCTGGACTAAAGTCTATAAACTTTTTCTTTCCCAGCAGTCATTGATCGATCATTGCTCTATATTTAGAGGTTAATATAATAAGCAATACTGTCATTACTTATTTTTACTTTGAATAAATTGTCAGATAACTCATTCTGAAATATAACAATAATGAATAACTTCAAATGAAATGTAGAATTGTCTTATTATATAAAATTAGTTTTATATTTTAAACTCCCGACTGATTACTACTTTATCTGTAATCTATTTAATATATACAGCAATATTATAAAGCATTAAAAAAATATGCTGATAAATATTGTTGAGATTATCTCATACTGTTACATTCTTTGTAAATGAGTTGTCAATTTTATCATCAATTTAAATGTTAAAAAAAAACTTTAAATGTTTCTAAATATTAATTTTTAAATGTGTTAAACCAAATAATGCTCTAAAAATTATCAGTGTGGTGAGGTGCCCTATGCATAATTTGGCTCCACAGATCTGAGAAGAACATTTATAAAACGTCTGGATTAATCCGAAAAGCAGGACTTGTCTTGATTTCAATAATTAATTATGAAAACGACATTGGATCAATCAACGGCATATGCTGTCTGAGCAAGGCACTGAATCAAATCGACGAGGTGAAAATATTGTGACTATATGGAAGCAGGGTCTTCCCTTTCATATTCATGGATATGGAAATAAAATATGTTTGATGGCAAGCAGATAACATAAGATGCCCAGGGTGTAGGATATTACTGCTACAAGAATTTGGACAATTTATAGAGTGCCGTTTTAGTAAAATACTATCTCAAAGGCAGCTTACACATAAAATATAATATTGCTGTGTAGAAACACATAATATTTAAGATGGCTTATCATAACACTGCGGAGGTGGGAGTTTGTTGTTGCAACCCCCTTTTTATTCTAACTAACTAATCATCACGCCGCTTCCCGCAGGGGTAGGCAGAGATAATCGAACGCCACACCACTCTGTCTTTGCAAACATTCCTCGCCTCTTCTACATTTATGCATCTCCTAATACATAGCCGACGATTATTACGACTCTTGACCCGGCCGCTTTTAAGTATTTGACATACCTGATTATGCCAGGTTTTCCTCGGTCTTCTTTTTCCAACTACATTCGCCTCATAAATTTGTTTAACCATTCCTTCCTTACTCATACGTTTCACATATCCAACCATCTCAAAACACCTTTCTTAATTTTATCGATAATGCTTATCTCAGCCTTGCATTCTTTCCTTATTTCATAATTTGAACATCTATCAAACATCGTTTTGCCATACATTCGTTTGTGGGATCGCATTTCGACTGCATTCAGTCTGCTTTCATCCTTCTTTTGCCAACTCCATGCTTCGCTTCCATACATAAGGGTTGGAACCAGAACTCCGTTGTGTGCCAGTTTAGCTTTTGCTGATAGATTTCACTTTTTTATTGTTATTTATATTATACATAATTTATTTATTTATATTTTGTATTCAAGGGTTGATTGATATACTCCACCCTCATCTGTTTCGAGTCGACATGTATGCATTATGAATAGGCTTTGTTTAATAGCTCATTTTGCAATTTTTAAATGTGTCGTCGGTTTTTCTTTGTTTTTTCCCCAGAAACTTTATCAAGTATGTAATGGGGGGGACTGACCGGAGCCATTTTGTCGTAACATAATACATTACAATACGAGCATTCGTATAGTCAGTACAGCGAGCTGAGCGCTCCATCCATAGTCGGAGCACTCGCCGCGAACGACATTACGTTACGACAAAATTCTCCGGTCAGTCCCCACCTCAAGAGTTCATGACACACACCTCCATCTGCTAAAAAAAAATTACTTCCACCATTTTAGGGACTTACAGACAGTTGAAGCTGTCAAAAATGATTCAAGTGAGATGGTACAAACATTGGCTTTATGCATAAGGATATGCGTGAATACTTAGCTTACCATTCAGCAGTATGTACAACTTTCTTCATTTCGAACCCTCATCCGCACCCAATGGTGCAAAGGGCACTGCATCATATAAACGTAGTGTTATCTTGATCATTAACACATGAAGGAAAGGTGAACAGTCCTCAGGTTCAGGTACCAGTCCAGGGTAATATTGAATAAATGAGAGTGAAAAATCACTTATATATATATATATATATGTGATTTGAAGTATCAACCCTGGGAATCGAACCCGGGATCTCCAGTCATTAGCCAAGCATGCTGACCATTACACAACAGAGGTGGACGTACAACATTACACACGAGTATTCCTTTCACAGATATAGTTTGTATTTTAACGAGCAAAATCCCTCTGATACTTAAACGATATATTGGACTTTGATGACTTATCACTCGTTTCTCAATCAAATTTCATAACTTAATACTATATAATTGTACTATAATTTTTGTAAATTATACTAAAAAGTAAAAAAAACCGATGTATTAAAAACATCAATAATACTCCACTTTCTTGCTGCGATAACACAGCACTTTAGTCATATGCTAAATCACGCATGCCGCCTCTATGGCGGCACTCGAGTGCAAAGCGTTAAGTTATCTTTGTTATGGCTGAGAAAGGTCATTAAAGCGGTATTTGGCAATTTTTACCTGAACAGGAGGATTATGAAGGAAATAAATAGACAATTCAATGAAAATTATTTTATTCTTGACATTTTATGTACAATAGAACATTCTTAACCTACAGATAGCTATAATACGTAGTTGGAATTATAAAAAATGTATTGTATTAACAATTGAAATATATTAATTTGACTCAGATTTTTTCATATTTAATTCCTTTTCATAAACCGTGTGTGCATATTCTTCTGCAGTATGGAACCGATTTCTTTCATTATGCGGAATTATCATTCTAAAAATAATGACATATGCACTAATTGCAGAGATTACTCCAAAAGTAATTTTTACAGGCTGCGGCAAATTCTTAAACATACTCATTCTGCTTTCTGTAAATTACAATAATTAAATGCAATAGCACAACATAGTAATAATACACCAATGTTTGTAGAAAGTAGAGCAGAAAGTGACTTTCATTATTTTAAACTAATTTTTAGGTTTGAAGTGAACTAACTACACAATTTCCAGAAACAAAAAAAAAGCGGTAAAACAATTCATTCATTCAAAGCCTTATCCGCACCCCAATAGTGCATAGGGCACTGCATCATATAAACGCAGTGTTATCTTGATTGTCGGTGGAAAAAGAAGGAAAGGTGATCAGCCCTCCGCTTCAGGTACCAGTCTAGGGTAATATTGAATAAATATTAGAGTGAAAATATCACTTTAATTTATTTGACCCCCCCTGGGAATCGAACCCGGGACCTCCAGAACAGTAGCCGAGCATGCTGACCATTACACTACGGAGGCGGACAAAACAAAGCATTTAGTAATTATAATAGGTGGCATTTTATTCTAAAAAATTGTAACTATGCTAGACAGCCACCAAGAGCCAACACTTGACGCATTTGTCTTTACAATTGTTAGGGAAAATCATTTTTAATTGCGTCCAAAGTACAAGCCCAGGTGGAGACTACCAGCACTTCAACGCTTTCTGTGAAAACTATTTGACGTAGTTTTCAAGCGCGGAGCCCTGCGAAAAAGGCATTTTTAATGATGAAAACGAAAGGCTAAATTAAATTGGATGAGATAACAAAATTTAAACCTTAGAGTATTGGATGAAGATGATATTCTCCAAGGATTTAAAATTAAATTTGGCATAGATAGAAGGAAACTACTAGGAAATATGGGGAAATATTTCATCCCAAGAACGTCACTCCAGCTGTTCACCTTACGTCTTAATACAGGGGTGTAGCAGTTTGAGCCTGCTAAATTTACTCCAGGTCACGATGAATGTCATCCATTATAACTTGCTTTTGGAAAATCACATCATTAGAGCACGACCACAGTATACTTTCCGCTTAATATGTTCGATAGTGATAGTGAATACAATATGAAGAAATGATGTAAAACCAATAGAGAAACATTAAATAGAATACGTGACCAATAACTGTCTGGATTATTTGCAAAATAATATTATGGAATACCAAACCAAAAGCAAAATAATTAAATAAAAAACGAACCTGTTTTGGAGGTTGATCTTGCTGAGGTAATGATTTAAAGATTGGATACCATATATAATATCCACCTACAATACCCAGTACTGTGGCAAGTAAAATCTGTGGTTTCGTTAAGCCTCCTCTTCGTACAATCCGCATAATAATATTATGATATACAAAATAATGTAAGATTTATTGTTCATATGCTATTGAATTTTCAACGAATTTAGAAATACAGTAAAAATAAAAAGCAAAGATAAAAAAACAGTAATGTAAATTGAAAAATGACATAACACGACACCACAGACAATAAATAAATTTTATATAGAAAATATTATTAAGTAGGTAACCATGTGATAAATGAAAGCATTTTTTCTCAAAAAAAAACTGCGTTATCATTATCGTTTACGTACATGAACTATTAAGGTTCTATTTTTGTTAGCAGTTGTAGCTAGTCAGAGTTTGATTGAATATTAAAACTTTATCAAATATCCCAGTGGATTAAGAATTTAGAATGTTTTAGTATAGAATCCGGCAGCCGGGGTATTTATAAAGGTGGAGATAGACCGGAAAATTTCGTCGTAACATCGTAACATTGCTCGTGCCGAGCATCCGAAACTATGGATGGAGCGCTCGGTTCGGTGTTCTGACTGCCTGAATGCTCGCATCGTAACGTGTTACGTTACGACGAAATGCTCCGGTCAGTCTCCACCTTAAGGCTCATGATGAGTCATAGGATAATTAATTGATCACTCATTATTGACAACCACTTAACTCCTAGATTATATCCCCGTTAGATCTTCAATGAAAAAAGTCACATAAATATAAAAATTATCCAAATCAACATTACAAAATTATTTAACATAATAATATTTTTAAAGATAAGAAAAGCATTAAGAGAAAGAAACCTTTAAAAATGAAAATAAACTTGGCCAACACACGCACAATATTTACACATAATAAAGTGAAAGGGTATAGTACTCTCTTAGGAGAACACGACGATTGATTGTCTTTAAACATAATATAAAACAAGTTATAAATATATTTCATCAGATAAATACGTGGATTGTAATTGCGGAAAAATGTCATTCCACTGCGGTTACATTTTAAGATAAATTCGAGCTGTATTAAAAAAAACTTTACCAAAAAGAGAATGTTATGTAAACAAGAGATTATATTTAAAACAATATTGAAAGTAATGATATTTTAATGAGAAATTTGTGAAAAAAATAACATATTTTAGTTCGTCTTATCATGGTTCCAATAAATCTTGAATAAATGGTCATATTTTTCTAGCATATAAAATCGAGTAAGTATTGATCGCATCAACAACTTGCATAAACCAATGATTTTCGATCGCTGCGCTGTAGGTACAAATTAAAATACATTTTTATTTTTCTATTGTTAGCACTGTTATAAATCAAGGTCGCTTCTGTCATCGATAAAAACATGCCGTACGGAACCGTGTAAAGTGTGAAACATTTTTTTTGTAATTCATGTAATTATTTTATTTAATCCTTCAACTTGTTTTTCTGACAAGTAAGTATTGTTATCAAGTTTATAATATGGAATGGAGTTATTAATTGTTTTCGTTGATTTAGATTACCATACATCATGTACGGTTTTTATGAGGTTTTAAAAGACCAAACCTATTTTATCGTGCAATAAAGTAATATTATTGCATTAATATACTTTTCGCAAATATAATATGTGCTATTTTTCAGATATGAATCGGAAATACCGACGTGCTTAAATGGGTCTTTGGTGCTTTCATTGAGACCCAAATACACAAAAATAATTTATTATATGATAAATGAATAACACCTTCCCAAATAACACAAATACTACTGATATTTAAATTATAAACATGTTTCGAAGCAGGGGTGACAGTAATATTGTATATAAATGTACTGTTCGGTTGCTTGAAGACAGCGAGATCTTAGAATGTGAATTTCATGTAAGTTATAAATGTACAATAATAAATATATAATAAACATGTATTAAACCTTCATTTAGTCGCAGCTATCAATGAACGTGGGACTAAACTTCAGACATTATGCAGATACTTCAATAAATCACATGCAACTGTATTGCAAATATCAGTTGCTCTAGTCTTTTGACAGCAATATAGATATACCCATTTTATAAATTTACCAATCATGTGATTGAAAGACATATTATACTTGAAATTACATATAATTTTGGCTCATTTACTTATATTTGAATGTTACAATTATCTTTAATTTTATTTCATGTGTATGTAAGTAAATTTTTACCTTAGCAGTTGTGTATTCTGTTAAGTGTAAAATGATTTATATCTAGTTGAAAATTGTCACATTAAAATATTCAAACAAAGCGTACTAAATTAGCCCTCTGTCTTTAAATTTCACTATTTTGTAAAATGATTTATATCTAGTTGAAAATTGTCACATTAAAATATTCAAACTAAGCATACTAAACTAGCCCTCTGTCTTTAAAATTCACTATTTTGTAAAATGATTTATATCTAGTTTAAAATTGTCACATTAAAATATTCAAACTAAGCATACTAAATTAGCCCTCTGTCTTTAAAATTCACTATTTTGTAAAATGATTTATATCTAGTTGAAAATTGTCACATTAAAATATTCAAACTAAGCATACTAAATTAGCCCTCTGTCTTTAAAATTCACTATTTTGTAAAATGATTTATATCTAGTTGAAAATTGTCACATTAAAATATTCAAACTAAGCATACTAAATTAGCCCCCTGTCTTTAAATTTCACTATTTTGTACATCCCAAAAACGTTATTAGTCATTGTAAAGATTAAATGATCAATAATTTAAAAGAAGGCTTCATCATGCATCTTCATTGATGAGCGTCCATAGACGAAATTACATTAAACCCTTAAAAACCTGCATACTTTCTAGGCAAATCTAATATGGTGTGCGCCCAAAAATACCCACGAATGTCCATAAGTAGCCGCAAAAATTCAGCTAAGCACATCTTCACTCACGTATGAAAAGCTATAGAAAAAGACTGCATGTTACTGAACTCTTTATTAAGTAGAGAAGTTCAATTATTTTAATATATATATATTAATAAATTTATAAAGAAAACCCCCATATACTAATTAGTAAATAATGATAAAATACAGTTTACATGAAAAAAAATCTGTTTTATTTCCTTCACAACGCTTTGTTTTTTGGGCTTTGTGATTTTGTACTTATTTGAGAAACTGACTAAGTGCAAGAAGCTGGATCCCCCTGCACTCGATTATCTGCATATTATCTGTGGTGAAGATCTGTCTCAGTTTTGAACAATTATTCTTAGTTAAAACAATTTTAAATAATTAATAAATAAATAATTTACGTTTGTATTTTTTATTCTTATTTTAGCCAAGTAATAAAGGAAAATATCTTTTGGATTCCGTATGTCAACAACTAAATTTAATAGAAACAGACTATTTTGGCTTGAGATATGTGGATGCTGCCAATCAAAGAGTAAGCAAATTATCATGTTAAGAATTTAAAAAAAAAAAAACTGGATCGTATGTGACGTTGCACTGATTTCAATGACTTTACTATATTTTTGAGTATATTTTATATTTCATTAGCAAATAATTAAAAAAGAATTGCATATATTAAACCTATTTTTAAGTTTTATCTTTTATAAATGTGATGAGAAGTAAAGTTTTCGACATTTGAACCACATGTGTGAATTTCTTTAAAACCAGGTATACCCTTAAGATTTTCTTTATGTATATAAATATCCGCCTCCATAGTGTAATGGTCAGCACGCTCGGCTACCGTTCTGGAGGTCCCGGGTTCGATTCCCAAGGGGGGTAAAATAAATATAAGTGATTTTTTCACTGTCATATTTATTCAATATTACCCTGGACTGGTACCTGAAGCGGAGGGCTGATCACCTTTCCTTCATGTGTAAACGATCAAGATAACACTGCGTTTATATGACGCAGTGCCCTATGCACCATTGGGGTGCGGATGAGGGTTTTATTATTATTATTATTATATAAAAATACATGATACTGTTAAAATAAAAGAATGTGAGTGACTCTAGAAACACTTTGTATCGGTTTCATTCATAACGCATGAAAATGTTTTGAACTTTGATTTCGATACAGTCATAATTCGGACTGGCATTATAAATGTATTTAATAATTTATCAATATTCTTTTATTAATTTAATTGTGTTTACTAATATTGTAATGGTACTCTTCCAGCACTGGTTACACATGGCAAAATCAATTGTGAAGCAAATTAAAGGTAAGACAGCATATTATATAGTATACTATTTTCATTTTCTAAACTATAACTCTGAAGTTTATTTATTTAGATGTGGATACATAAATTTTTATTTGTCCTGTAAAGGCTCACAGCCGAGACCCTTTCTATATGAAATTTTCTCACATCTATCAGGCACGGAATTCTAGGTCAATTCATGTATTTACAGCCTGCTATTGAACATAAATATATTGTATTTAAATGAGTAAAAAATATATTGATATTTTGACAGTTGGTGTTTCACTATCTTGGTAGTAATAATAATCGCTATCATGGTGTTAATGTTTCCAGCGCCAACTAAATTAGTCTATATAATGATGACATACAATGCAAAATCACCAGCAGTCTGAAACTGCGAAAGAGATGACATTTTGAATAAAACCAAAATATTTCCCATATTTTTTCCCCCATGTAATATTAAAGTGTCCTTGAGAATGAATTTTACAAAAATAGCAGTTTATAATTATTCTATTATTATTATATCCAAAATTATTATTTTGAATGCACATAAAGGGTGCATTGATAAAACCATTTTAAACTCACAGGATTATTTGATAGGTATCTCCATTGTACTGCATCCATGGCTAATATGTAATTAGTTAGGGACTAAAGTCATCAGTTTACTGAAAAAAAAAGTTTGATAAAAAATCTAAAGCTTATTTTTTTTTACAGATGCTAGTCCCATATTATTTAGTTTTCGTGTTAAGTTCTATCCGCCGAATCCTCTCCTTTTAAAAGAAGAAATAACTCGATACCAAGTATACCTCCAACTGAAAAGAGACCTTCTCCATGGACGTTTATACTGCACCCCGAACGAAGCAGCCATGTTGGGTGCTCTTGTCATACAAGGTTTGTATTTTGCTTTCCAGTTTTCATCATCCTATAGTTCATCCATAGCTTTTTAAAAATATTTGGTGGATAATGTAAATAATGGAATGGCCATTAGCCGTATGTAATCTGTTTCGTTGGATTGAATATTGATTTATAGATTTGGCATTTGATTTGTAGAACTCCATTTCAATTCATATATTGAATATAAAATCAATCATTGATTTTTAGAGTCTACTAAATTGTGTTTTATTATTAAAAACACAAAAATAAAATTTGTGACAGTTGTTTTGCCTTGTTATGCCATTTTTACAGTAATATTTATTTTGTAAAATTATCAAATTTTGTTATAGAACTATTAATAAATCCTTGATATATCTAACATAATATAAAATATCTTTTGCTAAAGGTGATTCTAACATCATATTGAAAATGCCATAACAAGGCGAAAAAATTGTAATTTATTTTTATTTTTATATGTTTTTAATAATAAAATACAATTTAATAGACTCTAAAAATCAGTGTTTGAGTATGTATTCAATATATAAATTTAACAGTGATACAACATTTTGAGTGTGTCCAAATACTTGTTCACAAAATCTGGATTGTCTCCAATCACAGGAGTTATTTTCATATTATTTTTTGACATCTCATCAAAGATGAAGAAGAATATGGAAGTCTGGGCATTTACGGGGCTGACGACCGCCATAGGCTGGTTTGAGTGATCACTTTACACATGTGTAACATTCACCAATTCTACCCATTATTGACAACCACACTACACAAATTCTTGGAAGTTCTATATATATGAACCAATTTAGAAACCTTGTTCTTGAATCACTGGAACTTCACTAGAGACATCTATTGGTGAGATGTAAAGCTGTTGGTCGTCAGCCCCGTAAATACTCAGACATCCATATTCTTCTTCATCTTTGATGAGATGTCAAAAAATAATATGAACAGTGATGTTTACGTTTTTACTCTTGTGTCTCAGGCGAGTTGGGGGATTATGACCCAGCAGTGCACGTGGGGAGTTACGTGTCGGACATGAGACTGCTGCTACGGCAGACCGAGGTGATGGAAGCGCGCATGCAGGAGCTGCACGCCCTACCCGCTCCCGAGGGCGGCGTGGCCGGCCTCTCGCCTCCCGACGCGGAGACGACGTTCCTGAAGATAGCCTGTCAACTTGACACCTACGGTGTCGACCCTCATGCCGTTAAGGTAATTTTCACACTCTACAGTTTTACATTACCCTTTAAAAATCATATTACATTCCTCGTGGGCAATCTATTAAATACTCGATTAATCAGTTTTATTCACAGGATCATAGAGGGAACCAACTTTACCTTGGCATAAATCACAGCGGTATCATTACCTTTCAAGGGAGTCGAAAAACTCATCATTTCAGGTGGGCCGAAGTTCACAAGATTAACTACGAAGGAAAAATGTTTATAGTTCACTTGAACTATCCCGAGGTATTTTTTTTCTATATCAACTTTATAGTATAGGCAAATATATATGCAGTATTCGGAATTGTGTTTTGAATGCTTTATTACTTTCAGAAAAAGCACACCGTGGGTTTCAAGTGTCCGAGTGGTTCCGCATGCCGACATGTCTGGAGATGCGCTATTGAACAGATGTTGTTCTTCACGTGAGTTTTCTTTTACGGTTGATTATTCTAATCATAGGCTATGTTATTCAAGAGGAGTATCAGATCTGACATACTCTATAAACAAATGTTTTTTTTTTAAGATTCTATTTATGTCTATTAAACACGATTTATATCCATAATTTAATTTGGAAGGTTTGCTTATTGAAAAATATAAATTTAGTAAATTGGTGCAGTATTCCATCATTACAGGTATCTGTGTTTTATGAGAGTTTTTGTCTTAATTTTTAGTCTGAAAGTTGTGCCTTCTCATAATTATGTCAGATTTAATTACTTTGCTGCAATTAAAATATCTTCAGCTTAATCCTTCATATTTTCATTATTTCTTTACACATTTCAATGTAAATAGTACTATGGTAGTCTGCCTCCGTAGTGTAATGATCAGCACGTTCGGCTACCGTACTAGAGGTCCCGGGTTCGATTCCCAGGGAGGGATCAAATAAATATAAGTGATTTTTTCACTCTGATATTTATTCAATTGGACTGGTACCTGAAGTGAAGGGCTGATCACCTTTCCTAACGTGTTAACGTTCAAAATAACACTGCGTTTATGTGATGCAGTGCCCTACGCACCATTTGGGTGCGGGTAAAGAATAAATACTGTGGTCGTGTGATTTTTTAAAATATATATTTTTTTCTAATTCAAAAGGTCTTATTGTTTAATAATTGTAATCCTCACACTGTTAACTTCTTTTATTACCAGACTGGCATCGAGTGCAGACGCGTCTGTGGTTTCTGGAGGTGGATTTTTCTCCTGGGGCAGCAAGTTCCGTTACGTGGGTCGGACGGAGAGAGAAATATTGCAAGGGGGAAATGATAGCGGATCCCATACAAGTAATGGGACCAGCAGTGAAGGCGGAGGGATGAGGCGCAAGGCCTCCAGTGTACCCGCGACCCCGTCAACTCCCATGAACAGTGATTTTGGTGAGAATTCACCACTTTTATTGAAATAGAAATAGGTAATTGTTAGCTAAGCAGTAGAAAATGAATGTAGTGGAAATGAATGTCGACGAAAGTATGTGTGCGTCGCCTGTTTTCATTTTAATATTGGGATATTTACACACGTTACATTTAGCGAATGAAAAGGATGTGTGAATGAAGAGCGTGCAGCGCTTAGAGGTGATTATTTCCATAATTTTTTTTATTTTTATTTATTTGGGAATTGTACAGCTAAAAACATTCTAGGATTATTGTGCATAGAGGTAGCTTTCAACTATTTTATCCGCTTAAAACATTATATCATAAGGTAGTTGACTTTCACCCAGAGTGATGTGTTTAAATGCAGTGTGGGTAAGCTCGGTAAAGTATCAAAATATTGACTGGTTTCTGCATGACGTCGGTGACGCGCTTATCAGAGCGTCGGAACAGGAATCCGGCCAGGTGACCAGCGGTTCGATTTTGAAAGTTATTAAAAACTTGACTTTTCATATTAACACACTTGGGACGGGAAAGGTATTTCTACCCGTCTGGTCGATTGATGCTTAAGGACGTGAAAGGTATTTTGACCTTCTGCGCCGGTCTCATTTTAATGTCAGACGAGAAATTTGTCAAATGCCATCAGACAAGAAGAAATTGATCAAATTTAAAAAATACTCGTCGGAAATGTGTTAAAATTAAATTAATACATATATCTAAAACTTAAGCTATATTTAAGTAACTTATAAACGTGATGTTAAGTTAGGATTGAAAAAATTGAATGTTAAGTTATTTTGAGGACTCAATTTTCTAAAAATTCTATTAAAACTTTGGGGTTTTGAACACGGGTCGTAAGATTTCAATACAGGTTTTTACTTTATGTATTAATTTTAAATCAAACACAGATTTTTTGAGTCTACTAAGTTGTATTTTATTAACAAAAAACACATAAAAAATTATATTGTGACAATTGTTTCGCCTTGTTAGGGCATTATCAAACGAATGACATTCGTTTGATAATGCCCTAACAAGGCGAAACAATTGTCACAATATAATTTTTTATGTGTTTTTTGTTAATAAAATACAACTTAGTAGACTCAAAAAATCTGTGTTTGATTTAAAATTACTACATAAATTAAAATGGAGTTCTACAAATTAAACGCCAAGTCAATAAATAAATACAGGTTTTTACTGTTTTTATGGCTGTATTGCGTCGATTAAAATACACAAACATGCTTGGTATGCAGGGGGGGCGTACAGCAGCCTTCCCCGATCTACTCACTCGGCTCCATTGGGAGAGCCGCTGGATTCTTGCAACGGCTGTGCGGGACACGGGATGGGGAATCCGGGAGAGCCGCACTCTCATTACTGCACGGAGCACATACTATCTCCCGTCACTGAAGAACAGCGCTCAAAAATGATGTATCAAGGTTCGTAAAATAAAAGTTTATTTATATCGCTCACTCCTTTCAATAACATCATAAATCAAAAATCGTCAACTTTCGGTTGTGTATGTTTTCGGAATGCCCAAAAAATGTACTTCATCCCAGCAAAAACGGTATATTTTAAACTTAATATTTACCCGCTACAGGGCCGAAAGTGATGTTTTTGCATTTTGAAGAAAAGGTATTGTTTAAGTATTTCTTTAAATATACTAAATATTTTTCAAATGGAGAAAAAACCTTCAGGTTTTACCTAAAAAGATCTGTTGCACAGTAATAAGTTCAATAAGTGGCTTGATATTTATTTTTAATACATTGTATTATATTTTTAAACTTTAAAAACGTTCTCCTGAAAACTCAAGTTTTTTTGATTTATGACGTTCTTGAAAGGAGTGGGCGATATAATAAAATTTTTTACCTATTCTTTATTTTAAAGCCACAAATGTACTTGAAGACAATTTTATCTGTTACTCTCTCTTCCTCTCTCTCTTTTTGTTTTTTCTCCCGATATTCTGTGCTGGGCCTACACAGGAAACGGGCGCCCAGCCCCTGCTTACAAGGGGAGAGAGAATAATATGTTTGTATTAATTTCCAAATTTGCATATTTCTGTCTCTTTCTAGGTGACATTCGAACTAACCAATTAAAACCAATAAATATAATACAAGTATGAGTTTTAATCATTTAATAAAATCTTAAACGTTTCATAAAATAAAAATTCTTATGATTGGGATATATCTGCCATCAAGTTAGTGGGAACATACAAAAAAATAGAATACACGGAAGAGTAAAATAAAATAGCTCCTTACGAATGTATGGTTTCACTAATAAAAATGAGTGATTCTTGCAATATTGGAGATGGAATAACAATACCACAATTTCTGTTTGTTTAATTTTAAGGAGGAAATTCGGAAGGATCGCATCATTTCAACGACTATTATTTCCGTGATTCCTTTGAGCATTCGTCTTCCGAGTCGCAGCTGACCAACTTGGGCATGGAGGCCAACAGCCGGGGCCCCGAGGAGTCCTCGCACCCCTCCAGCAGCAGCCACACGCCGAGCCGCCGAGCTCTGCACGCTCTCCCGCCGCACGCCAAGCCTCCCCCGCCTCCCACCAAAAGGTTCAGTATTCTCAAGGCCTTTGTTCCGTCGTTCCTGTTTGTCTGCTTCTCGCTGGTTTTCTTCACGGTGCTGATCTTGGAGTGTGACTGGCCGCTGCTGAAGAGGTTCCGACAGTGGCCGGAGATTGTGTCTCTACATTATCACTATTACAGGCCCCTGAAGGATTACATGCGCCAAACTGTCGCCCGACTGTTTTGATTGATTCCGATCAAGTTTTTTCAAATCGACCATACCGATGATTCCTCGATGACGCCTAAATGGTACAATCCAAGTCAAATTACGTGTCAGTATGTAATATTCCATTATATAATCAATCCAATCAAGAGATATAGTTTTGTGCCATTTATGATTTATAATTTCCATACAACTTTGTTTTATTAGATAACGAATCTAATAATATAATCATAATTGAAATAAAACATTCCTATACATAAGAAATAATATGTTTCAGAAATAACATACATTCCAAGTTTTAATTATTGATCTGCTGAGCGCACTAAGAATAGGTGCTCTAAATAGATTATTATTGGTGTCATTATTTTGATTGCAAACAGTGATCTGATTTTATAAGTAATTTGTTACTAAGCAAAAAACACAATCATGAATTATATATGTATATTTTTATCTAATATGCATATACATACATAGCATTTTTAGTAATATTGCTGAAATATGCTAAATGTATACATATTTAGCACATTAATCTGTCTAGTACTTATTTCCATGCCAGCATAACTTGAATCAGATTGTTTTTCGTCAAGTATTTTAATAGATGACTGTGAATGTAGCTCCGATAGCGATATGATTATTTTTTATTTTCATATTTGTGTTTATTATTTACAAATTTTATTGTTCATATTTTTCATAGCTATAAAGCTTTTATGATGTTATTTACAAACATTATAATGTAATGTAATGCATATATACAAAGTAGTAATGAATATTTTTTCCATACTAACGCATTTGGGAAGCTTTACTGCTGCTAAAATTGATACTGATTGTATGTACATTATATGTATTGACATATATTTTTGTATTTATTTCATCGGCCTTTAGCTGTGTAGATATTTCAATTGTAGATTCAGTCAGGATAGATTTATTCACTAAGATTTTTAATGTTTGTCACAGGAGAGGGTGTCAATTTATGAAATTAAGATATAAAGCGTACATTGTGATAGTTATTAATACGATCTTAAGGTACAAATTAATGTTATTTTTTACGTTGCCATTGATATTTTTATTTGTATTGTATTGTCTAACTTGATAAATATATAATATGTTATAATTTTGTATGCTTACATCCTTAAAATAGTACGGTATTTAAATAATGTTACGTGGGATAAACTGCACATTGTAATTATTTATTACTTGAAGGCCAGGTAATGCATTCAATTGGGAATCAACTCGAGATCCTATGCATGCAGTATAACAAACTGACATTTGCATTTTAGGCTGAAATCCTCCTGGTTAAAAAGCCATCAAATAAAAATTAGATATTTGGTCTGAAAATTTAAATTGGATATCTATAATTTAATTTAAATAATTTTGTTTTATGTTTTGGATAACCATTTTATTTTTTATGGTTTAATTTATTCATATTAATTTATATTTATTCAAAATGGTAGTGAGCCTGGAAATATTTGAAAACAATACTTGATATTCTTGTACAAGAATAAAAAAAAGCATAAAGGATCTGTTATCCTTTTTTTTTAAAAAAAAAAAGTAAATTCGTGATTTATTACTCACATAATATTTTTTTGAAGATTTACAATTTGAATAATCATAATAAAATTAAAATAATTTATTGTTTTAAGTACAAGAACTCCCAACTGGCAATTCACTCTTCAAAAAATCTAACTTATGTACTGTCATAATTTCTATAAAAATATTGTTAGTGATTGATGATGTTAAAACACCATAATTGAATCACTCTTCGTTGTAAGGTTGTGAAGAGAAAGTTCTATGAACATAAATGTAAATGATAAAATCTCATACTTAATCAAATATAATCCAAATAATTTCCTACTCTTGTCATATATTTTTTTTTCTAGATATTTACAAAGTTTTTTTAATTTTATTTTTTAAATCTGTATTTATTTTCTGTAAATATTATGAATGTAAGTATATAAATCCTCAAAGAAGGATTAATGTAAAATTTAGCTCATAATATTTGAAAACAGTATGTTTGTTTCTTTTTGCTCTGAGTAACAACCTAACAAACTAAAAAAAAAAATATATGGTTTTATCATCAATTTCAAAAGCTCAATTCAGTATATCTTTGATAATATTGCAACAAAAGCTGTCTCAAGACAAGCTTATTTCGAATGCAAACATATATTAATATATTTATTTTCCTTATTTTTTTCAATTAGGTATTTTATTTTAATATATTGACATAATATTGTCTATATAATTTAAAACTTTTTTGTTGTTGATAATACATATACAATTAAACTCACATATAATAAATGTGTATTTAGTGAAGTTCTCACATGAACAAATATTTCTTTTAAACAGAATTTTAAGGACAAGTATTTTGTCTTTTAAATAATTTATATGTTGTAAAGTTTTCTTACGAGATTCATCTCTTTAATGTCAATATAGAATTTCACTTAATAGTGTGCAATAGTGTTCAATATATCAGCAATAGCTAGTAAACTATTTTTACCTAAGAACTTCTTATGTATAGGAAAATTCTTTTAACATACATTTTGACTGTCATTGTTCAATTTACTCTAGGAAATAAATAAATGAAGGAATTTAATAAAATCAACAACAAAGTTAGGCGTACACGGCAACAACTAATGTTCTAGAATGTTTTTCTAACATCCGTTCATATGTGATTCAATACTAACATCGTAATATTGAAGCTCAACTATTTATATTTCTTTGCACTTTTGGAAAACTGTCTGTTCTTGAGATAGCTTGTGTTGCAATATGTATGTAATATTTTATATTATTTATAGCACTTAAATGGCAGTGTTCTTCTTTTAACTGGATGGTTTTCTAGTTTAGATTTTGTTTTACTAGTATGTAACTTGAAATGAAACATAAAATTCTCACCTCATTTTAAAATTTCACTCAAATAACATTCCATAACATCGGTACCTATTTTAAAATATTACAACTGCTGTGGTAAAAATAGTTTATAGCGATGATATTTTATTTTTCTTGTCATAGTAGATTAGATACCTGCGGTATTACGTTGATAACAACATTTCCATTTAACTAAAGCCAAATTTATTTATGTATTATAAAACGAACAACTTTTTAAGATGCTGTCGAATTTAATGTAAGAATATAGTGTGGTTTTCCCAGTACTAGTAAAATTGTACCTGTTTGCTTTTATTGAATGATAATTTATCTTTAATCTGTTTTACTCATTATGATTTAAAAATTTTCATTTAATTTTAATTTATCATGTTATTTATTTTATAAACATACCAAATTTTATACACGAAAAAAATATGATTTAATCGATTAACATTTCTTTCAAAAGATGAAACTAATGTTTTTATTTTAGGTCTTTAAATTCTAAAGTTATCATGAATAACTGCTTCACTAAATATTAAGCTAAGAGTCAATAAGCGTACTTAATATCTTGGAATTTTCATGTATGTACTACATATGTATGTAAAATATTCCATTTATTTTTTCCATCAATGAAAGATAAAGTTTTATGAATATAAATTATATAGAAATAAAAAAAGTAGTCATTAGGTTTTTAGACGCTATGAAATGAAATGCCATTATTACCCCGTTTTGTACTTACGTAATTAGTGACCAATTTGAAACAGATTTTAATTAGAAATATTTTTTGGTTAATCATGACCGACAGTTTTAAACTTTTATAATACAGACGATACTTTTGTTTATACTTTAAATTAATTTTACACAACTATGGCCCAAAAGTATTCCATGTTTTAGATTTTTGTTTTGTTTTAGACTTTCAATAAAGATATAATATGCAGAAAGATCAGAAATTTATATTAAAGGCTTTTGTTTATCGATAGGTAGTTTATTTATTTGAGTTTTCTTCATAAACTTCGGTCCATAGTTGTGATGCACACAAATATGGTCCATTGAATATATCTTTGAATGATAAACCACTATAATTAGAAGAATGTTTAGTTTTAACGAAAGTTAGCAATAGTCAACTCACACTGACTGTCGATAAGTAAAAAAAACCGACAACGAGTAATCTGATACCATACCTACTAGACTTTTTTTATTTAGTAGCTCACATATTTCAGATATTGGGTTTTCTGTGCCTGCGGCTGTTTGGACCATAGTTAAGGCTTAGGACCATAGTAGTGTGAAATTATGGTAACCTGTTTTAATAGGAACGATTGTAAAGAATTCAATCCAGAAAATGAAATAAGGCATGTTGTGTGCAAAGTAATTTACCCCTTTCCAGCAAAAAGTCCAAACTTTTTAATAAAATTAAAGGTTCACTTTTCTAACATGTAATAGCAAGAAAAAACAGTGAATGCCCCAATGTATTATTATAAAAAATGCAATGTATTTATTAAATTAGCATAATTTATTGTTTAACTCACTTAATAGCTGGTAGTTAAACAATCACAATTTTATGGTCAAACTGGTTGAAAATAGGATAGTCACGGTAATTGATAAGTGATGGTATTGAAGTATGTCTCACATAATGAACAAATTCCTCAAAGTGCCAATATTGTGATGGACTGTGTCCATCTGTGGACCTTAAAGAAATTTATTCATAAGACAACAAACATCACAGGTATTGCAAAACATTGGCATTATGTCTGGATCCTAAAGGCATTGTTGTATTGCAGCATCATTGCATGCTGGGTACTCCTTATATATCTGGACCATAGCTTGCATGTATACATGGATTTGCAATACACTGAAAACAATGATTTTTTCTTTGCAAAAATTTCTTCGCAATCATATTTGTTTAACCTTCCAGCGGGTGCGTTGACAAATTTTTTTTGAGCGGGCGCGTGTTATATATTTTATGTCATCAAGTTATCTGTATGTAAATTGGGTTTTCTTTATATAAATGTTTTGAAATTGCTGTAATGTAATAAAAAATTATAAATGTACTTAATAACCCCCTTCCCTTTTGCAAAAATACGGTACGTCATCTTTCACCATCTTGTAAATAAATTTTTTCGAATTAAAAATTCTTCATTGTTTTCTCCTCTCTTCAGTTGATCTGACATGTTTTCCTGTTAAAACACGTCTAAAATAAATAAAAAATACATTTAGCTATAAAAAACCGATTTAAATGAAAAATAAATAAGAAAATTAGTTTATTTCCATATACTTACACTTCAAGGAGCGATTTTTTAAATTTACGCTTAAAGGAAATGTCAAAATTTCAATGAAAAACAAAAACTTCTTAGCACACTAGGTACGTCTGTAGTTTAGAGAGACACTGACCCTCAAATAGCTCGGAGCTGGATGCTTGCAATTAAGTGGTAAGGGTGGAGGAAGCGATAAGGTGCATTTGTCATAAATTTTTTTGAGAACGCGCCCGCTGGAAGGTTAAACGGAGACAGATTCATGCACTTGCCTTATTGAACAAATTACAACATTCATTGAAAAAAAAAGATATAATTATTTTGAAAATGGAAGCGTCTAAATGTGTCGTTGCTGGTACCAGGAAAGTGAACCTTTACACCAACTTTAAGAAGAAAAATTGAAAACAAATATATAACTATCTTCATTGAATGTAACATAGGGAATATATATATATATTTTTTGCTATGAAGGGGTAATATGAATAGGTATTTTTGAGTAATTAATGGTAAAGGTTTACCTCTACAGATAAGCTTTAATAAAAAAATCTGAAAAACGCAATATGAATCTCTGTTTTGTGAATCTGTAATTTTTAAACTACATTTTTACTGTCCATAATATTATACATATGAATTAAATTTTAGTTTTAAAACCGACTTATTTAGACAGATTTATTAAGTATTGCACAGTATCAGTATATATTTGTAATATGTATTGTATAATATTCTAGGGACATATTACATATATGTATTTCTGTCCATGTCACAAATTATAAATTATGCACAACAAATATTAAAACCTAGCAGATTAAATTTTAGTATCTTCAAATAAATTCTAAAAATGTGGCCAAAGTACTAATATTTATGTTTTCTATATTATTTTTTACTTAGGACCAATGTTCATAAATTGGAAACATTTTAATGTCGAGCTTAAATATATGCTTCACTTTTCTAAACTAATACAAACTATTATTAGTGATCAACAAACTATTCATAAAACAAAAACTTCATTGACATTTTTAGTTTTTGCCTTATTTCTAATTCAGAGTAGAATAAAATTAATCTTTAGAACACAATGACTTGAAATAGAGCTACATTCTCTGAAATATTATTAAATTTGTCTTGAAAATATAAAATATGTAAAGCTAATGCATAAAAATAATATGAATGCACAATCTTTATGAAGACGTCAAATATATAAAATTTATATGTATGCACAAGCTCCATAGTAATTATGTATTATATCTCGAACATTGGTAAAGTATTATTTGAAAATTTATTTA